>NC_080382.1:86016744-86169243 GCF_014773155.1 Arachis stenosperma
GCTGGCTGTGAAGCCATGTCTAATCTTATTGGACCGAGGTTTCAACCTATCATCACAAGAGCTTGTTGATTTCTATCAATCTTGCTGTTGGAGCAATGATCTGCTGAGGCTTGGCTGGCTATTGGCCATGTCTAGTGTTTTGGACGGAGCTTTCTTTGAAAGCTTGGTTGGTTGTGAAGCCATGTCTAATTCCTAGACCGGAGTCTTAGACTAGCATTGCATGATTCCTGGAATTCTCATTAAGAATTCTGAACCTTTATTTTCTTTTTTCATATAATTTTCGAAAAGCATAAAAAATTACAAATCAAAAACCAAAAAAATATTTTATGTTTCTTGTTTGAGTCTAGTGTCTTATTTTAAGTTTGGTGTCTTGCATGCATTGTTTATTTTGATCTTGGTTCTATTTTCAAGTCAATAATACAGGGAACTGAAGATTCAGAACATGCAGCAGAGGAATTACACAGAAAAGCTGGGCGTTCAAAACGCCCAGTGAATAAGGAAAATTGGCGTTTAAACGCCAGCCAGGATACCTGGTTGGGCGTTTAACGCCCAAAAGGGTAGCATTTTGGGCGTTAAACGCCAGAATGTGCACCATTCTGGGCGTTTAACGCCAAGATGGCACAAGAGGAATTTTTTGTTTTAATGCAAATTTTTTTCAAGTTTTTCAAAGTTTTTCAAATCAATCTTTTTCAAATCATATCTTTTCAATCAAATCTTTTTCAAAATCAATTTCTTTCCATTTTCAAAAATACTTGCTATCAATTAATGATTTGATTCAACATTTCAAGTAAGTTGCCTTTTCTGTTGAGAAAGGTTTAATGTTTGAATCATATCTTTTCTTGTTAGGCAAGTCATTAATTTTTAAAAATCAAATCTTTTTAAATTGTTTTTCAAGTCATATCTTTTAAATCATATCTTTTTAATCACATATTTTTCAAAATAGTTTTCAATCATATCTTTTTTATTTCTAATTTCAAAATCTTTTTCAAAAATCACTTGATTTCTTTTCCACTTTTGGTTTTCGAAAATTAATTAATGTTTTTCAAAATGTTTTTTTTTAAATCTTTTTAAATTATATTTTCGAAAAACTCTTCCTCTCTTCTCACATCCTTCTATTTATGGAGTACCACTCCTCCTCAATGCACAATTCGAACGCTATCCGACTAAGTTCGAATTCTTCTCCCTCTTCCTTCTATTTTTCTATTCCTCTGACACCTCAAGGAATCTCTATACTGTGACATAGAGGATTCCATATTTTCTTGTTCTCTTCTCTTTCATATGAGAGCAGGAGCAAAGACAAAGGCATTCTTGTTGAGGCTGATCCTGAACCTGAAAGGACCTTGAAGCGAAAGCTAAGAGAAGCTAAAGCACAACTCTCTGTAGAGGACCTAACAGAAATCTTCAAAGAAGAAGAACCTATGGCAGCCGAAAACAACAACAATGTCAACAATGCAAGGAAGGTGCTGGGTGACTTTACTGCACCTACTCCCAACTTCTATGGGAGAAGCATCTCTATCCCTGCCATTGGAGCAAACAACTTTGAGCTTAAGCCTCAATTAGTTTCTCTAATGCAACAGAATTGCAAGTTCCATGGACTTCCATTGGAAGATCCTCATCAGTTTTTAGCTGAGTTCTTGCAAATCTGTGACACTGTCAAGACTGATGGGGTTAACCCTGAGGTCTACAGACTTATGCTATTCCCTTTTGCTGTAAGAGACAGAGCTAGAATATGGTTGGACTTACAACCTAAAGACAACCTGAACTCTTGGGAAAAGCTAGTCAATGCCTTCTTGGCAAAGTTCTTTCCACCTCAAAAATTGAGTAAGCTTAGAGTGGAAGTCCAAACCTTCAGACAGAAGGAAGGAGAATCCCTCAATGAAGCTTGGGAGAGATACAAACAATTGATCAGAAAGTGTCCCTCTGATATGCTTTCTAAATGGAACATCATAGGTATTTTCTATGATGGTCTGTCTGAACTGTCCAAGATGTCTTTGGATAGCTCTGTTGGAGGATCTCTTCATCTGAAGAAGACGCCTGCAGAAGCTCAAGAACTAATTGAAATGGTTGCAAATAACCAATTCATGTACACTTCTGAAAGGAATCCTGTGAACAATGGGACAAATCAGAAGAAAGGAGTTCTTGAGATTGATACTCTGAATGCCATATTGGCTCAGAACAAAATATTGACTCAGCAAGTCAATTTGATTTCTCAAGGTCTGTCTGGAATGCAAAATGCACCAAGCAGTACTAAACATGCTTCATCTGAAGACGAAGCTTATGATCCTGAGAACCCTTTAATGGAAAAGGTGAATTACCTGGGAGAACCCTATGGAAACACCTATAATTCTTCATGGAGAAATCATCCAAATTTCACATGGAAGGATCAACAGAAACCTCAACAAGGTTTCAACAACAATAATGGTGGAAGAAACAGGTTTAGCAATGGCAAACCTTTTCCATCATCTTCTCAGCAACAGACAGAGAATTCTAAGCAGAACTACTCTGACTTAACAACCATGGTCTCTGATCTAATCAAAACCACTCAAAGTTTCATGAATGAAACAAGGTCCTCCATTAGAAACTTGGAGGCACAAGTGGGACAGCTGAGCAGAAATTACTGAACTCCCTCCTAGTACTCTTCCAAGCAATACAGAAGAAATCCAAAAGGAGAGTGCAAGGCCATCACATGGCCGAATTTGGAGAGGAGGAAGAGGCAGTGACGCCACTGAGGAAGACCTCAATGGACGTCCACTGGCCTCCAATGATTTCCCTAATGAGGAACCATGGAATCTGAGGCTCAAAATGAGACCATAGAGATTCCATTGGATTTACTTCTGCCATTCATGAGCTCTGATGAGTATTCTTCCTCTGAAGAGGATGAGTATGTCACTGAAAAGCAAGTTGCTAAATACCTTGGAGCAATCATGAAGCTAAATGACAAGTTATTTGGTAATGAGACTTGGGAGGATGAACCTCCTTTGCTCACCAAAGAAATAGATGACTTGTCTAGGCAGAAATTACCTCAAAAGAGACAAGATCCTGGGAAGTTCTCAATTCCTTGCGCCATAGGCACCATGACCTTCAAGAAGGCCTTGTGTGACCTAGGGTCAAGTGTAAACCTCATGCCTCTCTATGTAATGGAGAAGCTAGGGATCTTTGAGGTACAAGCTGCAAGAATCTCATTAGAGATGGCAGACAATTCAAGAAAACAAGCTTATGGACTTGTAGAGGATGTTTTGGTAAAGATTGAAGACCATTACATCCCTGCTGATTTTATAATCCTAGAGACTGGGAAGTGCATGGATGAATCTATCATCCTTGGCAGACCCTTCCTAGCCACAGCAAAGGCTGTGATTGATGTTGACAGAGGAGAATTGATCATTCAAGTGAATGAAGAATCCTTTGTGTTTAAGGCTCAAGGATATCCCTCTGTAACCATGGAGAGGAAGCATGAAGAGCTTCTCTCAAAACAGAGTCAAACAGAGCCCCCACAGTCAAACTCTAAGTTTGGTGTTGGGAGGCCACAACCAAATTCTAAGTTTGGTGTTGAACCCCCACATTCAAACTCTAAGTTTGGTGTTGGGAGGTTCCAACATTGCTCTGAGCATTTGTGAGGCTCCATGAGAGCCCACTGTCAAGCTACTAACATTAAAGAAGCGCTTGTTGGGAGGCAACCCAATGTTATATTTTATCTAATTTCCTTTGTTATTTTATATTTTCTGTAGTTTGATGATCATGAGAAGTCACAAAATCAATTGAAAAAGCAAAAATAGAATGAAAAATAGAAAGAAAAATAGCACACCCTAGAGGAGAACTTACTGGCTTTTAAATGCCAGTAAGGCTAGCAGATGGGCGTTTAACGCCCAGTCTGGCACCATTCTGGGCGTTTAACGCCAGAAAGGGGCACCAGACTGGCGTTAAACGCCAGAAAAGGGCAAGAAGCTGGCGTTAAACGCCAGAAATGGGCACCAGCCCAGCGTTTAACGCCAAAATTGGCTCAGAATGCATTTTTGCACGCCACCTGGTGCAGGGATGACTTTTCCTTGACAACTCAAGATCTGTGGACCCCACAGGATCCCCACCTACCCCACCACCCTCTCTCTTCTTCTTCACCCATTCACCAATCACCTCTACCACTCTTCCCCAAAAACCCCTCACCTATCAAATCCCACTATTCTCTTCACCACTCACATCCATCTTTCATAAAACCCCACCTACCTCACTATTCAAATTCAAACCACTTTCCCTCCCAAACCCACCCTTACATGACCGAAACCTACCCCTCTCTTCACCCTATATAAACCCATCTTCACTCCCTCATTTTCCCACACCCTAAACACTACTTCTCCCCCTTTGGCCGAAACATAAGCCTCCTCCTTCTCCTCTATTTCTTCTCTTCTCTTCTTTCTTCTTTTCCTCGAGGACGAGCAAACCTTTTAAGTTTGGTGTGGTAAAAGCATTGATTTTTGTTTTTCAATAACCATTTATGGCATCTAAGGCCGGAGAAACCTCTAGAAAGAGGAAAGGGAAGGCAAAAGCTTCCACCTCCGTGTCATGGGAGATGGAGAGATTCATCTCAAGGGTGCATCAAGACCACTTCTATGAAGTTGTGGCCTTGAAGAAAGTGATTCCCCGAGGTCCCTTTCAAACTCAAAAAGAGTGAATATCCGGAGATCTGACATGAGATTCGAAGAAGAGGTTGGGAAGTTCTTACCAAACCCATTCAACAAGTCAGAATCTTGATGGTTCAAGAGTTCTATGCCAATGCATGGATCACCAAAAACCATGATCAAAGTGTGAACCCGGACCCAAAGAATTGGCTTACTATGGTTCGGGGGAAATACTTAGATTTTAGTCCGGAAAATGTAAGGTTGGCATTCAACTTGCCCATGATGCAAGGAGATAAACACCCTTACACTAGAAGGGTCAACTTTGATCAAAGGTTGGACCAAGTCCTCACAAGTCATTTATGAAGAGGGCGCCCAATGGAAGAGAGATTCAAGAGGGAAGCCGGTTCAATTGAGAAGGCATGACCTCAAGCCTGTGGCTAGGGGATGGTTGGAGTTTATCCAACGCTCAATCATTCCCACTAGCAACCGATCCGAAGTTACTCTAGACCGGGCCATCATGATTCATAGCATCATTATTGGAGAAGAAGTAGAAGTTCATGAGGTTATAGCCCAAGAACTCTATAAGGTGGCGGACAAGTCCTCTACCTTGGCAAGGTTAGCCTTTCCTCATCTCATTTGTCACCTCTGTTACTCAGTTGGAGTGGACATAGAAGGAGACATCCTCATTGATGAGGACAAGCCCATCACTAAGAAAAGGATGGAGCAAACAAGAGACCCCTCTCATCATGAAATCCCTGAGATGCCTCAAGGGATGCACATTCCTCCACAAAACTATTGGGAGCAAATCAACACCTCCCTAGGAGAATTGAGTTCCAACAGGACAACTAAGGTGGAGCACCAAGAACATTCCATCATCCTCCATGAAATTAGAGAAGATCAAGAATCATGAGAGAGGAGCAACAAAGGCAAGGAAGAGACATTGAGGAGCTCAAGCACTCCATAAGACCTTCAAGAGGAAGAACAAGTCGCCATCACTAAGGTGGACCCGTTCTTTAATCTCCTTGTTCTTTATTTTTCTGTTTTTCGAAAATTAATGCTTATGTTTGTCCATGTTTGTGTCTTATGATCATTAGTGTCTTAGTGTCTATGCCTTAAAGTTATGAATGTCCTATGAATCCATCACCTTTCTTAAATGAAAAAAGTTCTTAATTGAAAAAGAGAAGAATTGCATGAATTTCAGATTTTATAACAGATTAATTATTTTGATGTGGTGGCAATACTTTTGTTTTCTGAATGTATGCTTAAACAGTGCATATGTCTTTTGAATTTGTGGTTCATGAATGTTAAAGTTGTTGGCTCTTGAAAGAATGATGAAAAAGGAGACATGTTACTGAGGATCTGAAAAATCATAAAAATGATTCTTGAAGCAAGAAAAAGCAGTGAATACAAAAAAAACGAAAAAAAGAAGGGAGAAAGAGAAAAAGAAGAAAAAGAAAGAAATAAAGTTGTGATCCAAGGCAAAAGAGTGTGCTTAAGAACCCTGGACACCTCTAATTGGGACTCTAGCAAAGCTGAGTCACAATCTGAAAAGGTTCACCCAATTATGTGTCTGTGGCATGTATGTATCCGGTGGTAATACTGGAAGACAGAGTGCTTTGGGCCATGGCCAAGACTCATAAAGTAGCTGTGTTCAAGAATCATCATACTTAACTAGGAGAATCAATAACACTATCTGGATTCTGAGTTCCTAAAGAAGCCAATCATTCTAAATTTCAAAGGATAAAGAGAGATGCCAAAACTGTTCAGAGGCAAAAAGCTAAAAGCCCCGCTCATCTAATTAATACTAATCTTCATAGATGTTTTTGTAGTTCATTGCATATTCTCTTCTTTTTATCTTATTTGATTTTCAGTTGCTTGGGGACAAGCAACAATTTAAGTTTGGTGTTGTGATGAGCGGATAATTTGTACGCTTTTTGGCATTGTTTTTAGTATGTTTTTAGTATATTTTAGTTGGTTTTTAGTATATTTTTATTAGTTTTTAGTTAAAATTCACTTTTCTGGACTTTACTATGAGTTTGTGTGTTTTTCTGTGATTTCAGGTATTTTCTGGCTGAAATTGAGGGACCTGAGCAAAAATCTGATTCAGAGACTGAAAAGGACTGCAGATGCTGTTGGATTCTGACCTCCCTGCACTCGAAGTGAATTTTCTGGAGCTACAAAAGCCCAATTGGCGCGCACTCAACGGCGTTAGAAAGTAGACATCCTGGGCTTTCCAGCAATATATGATAGTCCATACTTTGCCCAAGATTTGATGGCCCAAACCGGCGTTCAAATTCACCTTCAGAATTCCTAGCGTTAAACGCCGGAACTGGCACCAAAGTGGGAGTTAAACGCCCAAACTGGCACAAAAGCTGGCGTTTAACTCCAAGAAGAGTCTCTACACGAAAATGCTTCATTGCTCAGCCCAAGCACACACCAAGTGGGCCCGGAGGTGGATTTTTATGTCATTTTCTCATCTTTGTAATTCTTAAGCTACTAATTCCCTATAAATAGGACCTTTTACTATTGTATTGGACATCTTGGTAGCTATCTTTAGTCTCATGCTATCTTAGATCATGGGGCTGGCCTCACGGCCATGCCTAGACCTTGTTCTTATGTATTTTCAACGGTGGAGTTTCTACACACCATAGATTAAGGTGTGGAGCTCAGCTGTACCTCGAGTATTAATGCAATTACTATTATTCTTCTATTCAATTCAGCTTGTTCTTGTTCCAAGATATCACTTGTTCTTCAACTTGATGAATGTGATGATTTGTGTCACTCATCATCATTCTCACCTATGAACGTGTGACTGACAACCACCTCCGTTCTACTTTAGATTGGGTGAATATCTCTTGGATTTCTGATACATGACGCATGGTTTCTGCTCGCCTGACAAACGAGCGCTTGCCTGACAACCGAGCCATCCATTCCGTGAGATCAGAGTCTTCGTGGTATAAGCCAGAATTGATGGCGGCATTCAAGAGAATCCGGAAGGTCTAAACCTTGTCTGTGGTATTCTGAGTAGGATTCAATGATTGAATGACTGTGACGAGCTTCAAACTCGCGATTGTGGGGCGTTAGTGACAGACGCAAAAGAATCACTGGATTCTATTCCGACTTGATCGAGAACCGACAGCTGGATAGCCGTGCCGTGACAGGGTGCGTTGAACATTTCCACTGAGAGGATGGGAGGTAGCCACTGAAAACGGTGAAACCCTTGCATACAGCTTGCCATGGAAAGGAGTAAGAAGGATTGGATGAAGACAGTAGGAAAGCAGAGAGACGGAAGGGACAAAGCAGCTTCATACGCTTATCTGAAGTTCTCACCAATGAATTGCATAAGTATCTCTATCTTTATCTTTATGTTTTATTCATCATCTATACCCAATTGAGTCTGCCTGACTAAGATTTACAAGGTGACCATAGCTTGCTTCATACCAACAATCTCTGTGGGATCGACCCTTACTCGCGTAAGGTTTATTACTTGGACGACCCAGTACACTTGCTGGTTAGTAGTGCGAAGTTGTGATAAAGAGTTGAGATTGCAATTGTGCGTACCATGTTGATGGCGCCATTGATGATCACAATTTCGTGCACCAAGTTTTTGGCGCCGTTGCTGGGGATTGTTGAGTTTGGACAACTGACGGTTCATCTTGTTGCTTAGATTAGGTACTTTATTTTTTCAGAATTTCTTTAATAATGAATTCTAGAGTTTCATGATGATCTGTTGAAGTCTGGCTGGCTGTGAAGCCATGTCTAATCTTATTGGACCGAGGTTTCAACCTATCATCACAAGAACTTGTTGATTTTTATCAATCTTGCTGTTGGAGCAATGATCTGCTGAGGCTTGGCTGGCCATTGGCCATGTCTAGTGTTTTGGACCGGAGCTTTCTTTGAAAGCTTGGCTGGCTGTGAAGCCATGTCTAATTCCTGGACCGGAGTCTTAGACTAGCATTGCAATGATTCTTGGAATTCTCATTAAGAATTCTGAAACCTTTATTTTCTTTTTTTTCATATAATTTTCGAAAAAGCACAAAAAAATTACAAAATCATAAAAACCAAAAAAAATATTTTATGTTTCTTGTTTGAGTCTAGTGTCTTATTTTAAGTTTGGTGTCTTGCATGCATTGTTTATTTGATCTTGGTTCTATTTTCAAGTCAATAATACAGGGAACTGAAGATTCAGTACATGCAGCAGAGGAATTACACAGAAAAAGCTGGGCGTTCAAAACGCCCAGTGAAGAAGGAAAACTGGCGTTTAAACGCCAGCCAGGATACTTGGTTGGGCGTTTAACGCCCAAAAGGGTAGCATTTTGGGCGTTTAACGCCAGGATGGCACAAGAGGGAAGATTTTGTTTTTAATGCAATTTTTTTTCAAGTTTTCAAAGTTTTTCAAAATCAAATCTTTTTTAAATCATATCTTTTTAATCACATCTTTTTCAAAATAGTTTTCAATCATATCTTTTTGATTTCTAATTTCAAAATTTTTTCAAAAATCACTTGATTTCTTTTCCATTTTTGGTTTTCGAAAATTAATTAATGTTTTTCAAAATGTTTTTTTTAAATCTTTTTAAATTATTTTCGAAAAACTCTTCCTCTCTTCTCACATCCTTCTATTTATGGAGTACCACTCCTCCTCAATGCACAATTCGAACGCTATCCGACTAAGTTCAAATTCTTCTCCCTCTTCCTTCTATTTTTCTATTCCTCTGACACCTCAAGGAATCTCTATACTGTGACATAGAGGATTCCATATTTTCTTGTTCTCTTCTCTTTCATATGAGCAGGAGCAAAGACAAAGGCATTCTTGTTGAGGCTGATCCTGAACCTGAAAGGACCTTGAAGCGAAAGCTAAGAGAAGCTAAGGCACAACTCTCTGTAGAAGACCTAACAGAAATCTTCAAAGAAGAAGAACCTATGGCAGCCAAAAACAACAACAATGTCAACAATGCAAGGAAGGTGCTGGGTGACTTTACTGCACCTACTCCCGACTTCTATGGGAGAAGCATCTCTATCCCTGCCATTGGAGCAAACAACTTTGAGCTTAAGCCTCAATTAGTTTCTCTAATGCAACAGAATTGCAAGTTCCATGGACTTCCATTGGAAGATCCTCATCAGTTTTTAGGTGAGTTCTTGCAAATCTGTGACACTGTCAAAACTAATGGGGTTGACCCTGAGGTCTACAGACTTATGCTATTTCCTTTTGCTGTAAGAGACAGAGCTAGAATATGGTTGGACTTACAACCTAAAGACAGCCTGAACTCTTGGGAAAAGCTAGTCAATGCCTTCTTGGCAAAGTTCTTTCCACCTCAAAAATTGAGTAAGCTTAGAGTGGAAGTCCAAATCTTCAGACAGAACGAAGGAGAATCCCTCTATGAAGCTTGGGAGAGATACAAATAATTGATCAGAAAGTGTCCCTCTAATATGCTTTCTGAATGGAGCATCATAGGTATTTTCTATGATGGTCTGTCCAAACTGTCCAAGATGTCTTTGGATAGCTCTGCTGGAGGATCTCTTCATCTGAAGAAGACACCTACAAAAGCTCAAGAACCAATTGAAATGGTTGCAAATAACCAATTCATGTACACTTCTGAAAGGAATCCTGTGAACAATGGGACAAATCAGAAGAAAGGAGTTCTTGAGATTGATACTCTGAATGCCATATTGGCTGAGAATAAAATATTGACTCAGCAAGTCAATTTGATTTCTCAAAGTCTGTCTGGAATGCAAAATGCACCAAGCAGTACTAAAGATGCTTCATCTGAAGAAGAAGCTTATGATCCTGAGAACCCTTCAATGGAAGAGGTGAATTACCTGGGAGAACCCTATGGAAACACCTATAATTCTTCATGAAGAAATCATCCAAATTTCACATGGAAGGATCAACAGAAACCTCAACAAGGTTTCAACAACAATAATGGTGGAAGAAACAGGTTTAGCAATGGCAAACCTTTTCCATCATCTTCTTAGTAACAGACAGAGAATTCTAAGCAGAACCACTTTGACTTAGCAACCATAGTCTCTGATCTAATCAAAACCACTCAAAGTTTTATGAATGAAACAAGGTCCTCCATTAGAAACATGGAGGCACAAGTGGGACAGCTGAGCAAGAAAATTACTGAACTCCCTCCTAGTACTCTTCCAAGCAATACAGAAGAAAATCCAAAAGGAGAGTGCAAGGCCATCAACATGGCCGAATTTGGAGAGGAGGAAGAGGCAGTGAACGCCACTGAGGAAGACCTCAATGGACGTCCACTGGCCTCCAATGAGTTCCCTAATGAGGAACCATGGGAATCTGAGGCTCAAAATGAGACCATAGAGATTCCATTGGATTTACTTCTGCCATTCATGAGCTCTGATGAGTATTCTTCCTCTGAAAAGGATGAGTATGTCACTGAAGAGCAAGTTGCTAAATACCTTGGAGCAATCATGAAGCTAAATGACTTTGGTAATGAGACTTGGGAGGTTGAACCTCCTTTGCTCACCAAAGAAATGGATGACTTATCTAGGCAGAAATTACCTCAAAAGAGATAAGATCCTGGAAAGTTCTCAATTCCTTGCGCCATAGGCACCATGACCTTCAAGAAGGCCTTGTGTGACCTAGGGTCAAGTGTAAACCTCATGCCTCTCTCTGTAATGGAGAAGCTAGGGATCTTTGAGGTACAAGCTGCAAGAATCTCACTAGAGATGGCAGACAATTCAAGAAAACAATCTTATGGACTTGTAGAGGATGTTTTGGTAAAGATTGAAGACCATTACATCCCTGCTGATTTTATAATCCTAGAGACTGGGAAGTGCATAGATGAATCTATCATCCTTGGCAGACCCTTCCTAGCCACAGCAAAGGCTGTGATTGATGTTGACAGAGGAGAATTGATCATTCAAGTGAATGAAGAATCCTTTGTGTTTAAGGCTCAAGGATATCCCTCTGTAACCATGGAGAGGAAGCATGAAGAGCTTCTCTCAAAACAGAGACTCTAAGTTTGGTGTTGGGAGGCCACAACCAAATTCTAAGTTTGGTGTTGAACCCCCACATTCAAACTCTAAGTTTGGTGTTGGGAGGTTCCAACATTGCTCTGAGCATTTGTGAGGCTCTATGAGAGCCCACTGTCAAGCTACTGACATTAAAGAAGCGCTTGTTGGGAGGCAACCCAATGTTATATTTTATCTAATTTCCTTTGTTATTTTATGTTTTCTGTAGGTTGATGATCATGAGAAGTCACAAAATCAATTGAAAAAGCAAAAACAGAATGAAAAACAGAAAGAAAAACAGCACACCCTGGAGGAGAACTTACTGGCGTTTAAACGCCAGTAAGGCTAGCAGATGGGCGTTTAACGCCCAGTCTGGCACCATTCTGGGCGTTTAACACCAGAAAGGGGGCACCAGACTGGCGTTAAACGCTAGAAAAGGGCAAGCACTTGGCGTTAAACGCCAGAAATGGGCACCAGCCCGGCGTTTAACGCCAGAATTGGCTCAGAATGCATTTTTGCACGCCATTTGGTGCAGGGATGACTTTTCCTTGACACCTCAGGATCTGTGGACCCCACAGGATCCCCACCAACCCCACCACCCTCTCTCTTCTTCTTCACCCAATCACCAATCACCTCAATACCTCTTCCCCAAAAACCCCTCACCTATCAAATCCCACTATTTTCTTCACCACTCACATCCATCCTTCATAAAACCCCACCTACCTCACCATTCAAATTCAAACCACTTTCTCTCCCAAACCCACCCTCCTATAGCCGAACCCCATCCTTTTCCTACCCCTATATAAACCCATCTTCACTCCTTCATTTTCACACAACCTAAACACTACTTCTCCCCCTTTGGCCGAAACATAAGCCTCCTCCATCTCCTCCATTTTCTTCATCTTCTACTCTCTTCTTTCTTCTTTTGCTCGAGGACGAGCAAACCTTTTAAGTTTGGTGTGGTAAAAGCATTACTTTTTGTTTTTCCATAACCATTTATGGCATCTAAGGCCGGAGAAACCTCTAGAAAGAGGAAAGGGAAGGCAAAAGCTTCCACCTTCGAGTCATGGGAGATGGAGAGATTCATCTCAAGGGTGCATCAAGACCACTTCTATGAAGTTGTGGCCTTGAAGAAGGTGATCCCCGAGGTCCCTTTCAAACTTAAAAAGAGTGAATATCCAGAGATCCGACATGAGATTAGAAGAAGAGGTTGGGATGTTCTTACCAACCCCATTCAACAAGTCGGAATCTTAATGGTTCAAGAGTTCTATGCCAATGCATGGATCACCAAAAACCATGATCAAAGTGTGAACCCAGACCCAAAGAATTGGCTTACTATGGTTCGGGGGAAATACTTAGATTTTAGTCCGGAAAATGTAAGGTTGGCATTCAACTTGCCCATGATGCAAGGAGATGAACACCCTTACACTAGAAGGGTCAACTTTGATCAAAGGTTAGACCAAGTCCTCACAGTCATTTGTGAAGAGGGCGCCCAATGGAAGAGAGATTCAAGAAGGAAGCCGGTTCAATTGAGAAGGCATGACCTCAAGCCTGTGACTAGGGGATGGTTAGAGTTTATCCAACGCTCAGTCATTCCCACTAGCAACCGATCCGAAGTTACTCTAGACCGGGCCATCATGATTCATAGCATCATGATTGGAGAAGAAGTAGAAGTTCATGAGGTTATAGCCCAAGAACTCTATAAGGTGGCGGACAAGTCCTCTACCTTGGCAAGGTTAGCCTTTCCTCATCTCATTTGTCACCTCTGTTACTCAGTTGGAGTGGACATAGAAGGAGACATCCTCATTGATGAGGACAAGCCCATCACTAAGAAAAGGATGGAGCAAACAAGAGACCCCTCTCATCATGAAATCCCTGAGATGCCTCAAGGGATGCACATTCCTCCACAAAACTATTGGGAGCAAATCAACACCTCCCTAGGAGAATTGAGTTCCAACATGGGACAACTAAGGGTGGAGCACCAAGAACATTCCATCATCCTCCATGAAGTTAGAGAAGATCAAAGAATCATGAGAGAGGAGCAACAAAGGCAAGGAAGAGACATTGAGGAGCTCAAGCACTCCATAAGACCTTCAAGAGGAAGAACAAGCCGCCATCACTAAGGTGGACCCGTTCTTTAATCTCCTTGTTCTTTATTTTTCTATTTTTCAAAAATTAATGCTTATGTTTGTCCATGTTTGTGTCTTATGATCATTAGTCACTACAAGAAAAAGGCGTATTTGTAACAAAAAATATTGTTACAAAATGTCGAAATTTTGAAACAAAAGTTTTTTGTAACAAAAAAAGGGTCCATTGCAGTAAGTCCCGTTACAAAAAGTTTTTGTAACGAAAAATGGAACTGTTACAATTCAATACCATATTTTGTAACAATTTTTCCTGATACAAAAAAACCAGAAGCCGTTATAAAAGTGGTAACAAATTTTGATCTTGAAGGTATTTTTTGTGACAGTCAATTTTTTTCCTATCAAAAAATTTTGTTACAAAATGTAACATGATTTTGTAACATTTTTACCTTTAGTTACGAAAGTAAATTAATTATTTTGTTACTTTTTTTTATTACAAATTACATGCATAATTTACTAAATTATTTTTTAAATTAACTAATATATTAACGCTTTTAATAAACAAGTTTACATGTATATAATATGCAAAAACATACATAAGTCAAACAAGATCCTTTTAGCTAAAATTGTCTTGAAACAAAATAACATTAGCTAGTGAGTACATTGATTAGTTCAACCAAAACATAAAAGTTCAACCAAAACATAAAAGTTCTAACTTCTAACATAGATTAGTGTCTCTATGCATCAACACATTCTTGAGCCCTCAAGGTAGCATATGGTCACCATTTCAGCACTCCTGTAAATAAGAAAAACCGAAATAAAAAAGTTAGAAACAAGATATAACACTAATTATAATTTTTTCACTAAGTTTTATCCAAAATGTTTAGAAAAATTTCGACAAAACCTCCCCTAAAACTTTGATATTTCCACCGTCCACGGTTCCAACAAACACAACCAATTCACAACTTGCACCCTTTCAAACAACACAATGCATTTTAATTGAACAACCAAATAGGACAACAACCAAATAGTGAATAACAAAACCCAAAGCTTCCAGCTTCCAACAACCAAAATAGTGAAGCACTTAGCCGGATAATCAATCAATTGAGCTTAGCAACAGTTGAAAACCAAAAGCAATTAAATACCAACTCAATCAATTAATTGAATCAAAGATGAATATTGAAAATAGCTTAAAATAAATTCCGACAGCATTTCAGCAGTAAATTTGCCTATTTCACAATTTCAATCAATCAATTCAAATTCCATATGAATTCTTTGACAGTTAAAAACACAAAAAATCATAATGAATTCATAGGAAGGAAGTAAATAAGCCAATTCCAGCAAGAAAACATGAGGAAACAATTAAAACCAATCCAACCAGCAAGAAGCAGAGCAGCACTCAGCAGAACAGCAATCAATGGCCCATCATACAGCACCCAAAACAGTAAAATGAACAAAGGTAATGGATTTAGGCAGCATTTTATTCATTGAAGTCAATAACCATTACACTTACAAGCAGCAGGAGCATAGCAGTTTATCCATTAATTCAACAAAAAATCAATCAGGTCAAACTAAACGATTTCAGCAACAGATTTATCAATAAAACCAATCTCAGTTCAGCAACCATCATCTATTCCAACACAAACAATAATATACAAGCAGCATTTCCTTTCTCATTGAATTTAACAATCATTCAATAAGCAAAAGTAACCACATTTCTAACTTTCAATTGACTAACCAAAGTTGCCCAAGAACTCTTAATTCAATACATCACAATTTCATATCATCGCTGCAACGTAACCATAGCAACATTCCATACACAAAATCAACATCAACAAGTACTAGCAGCAAGTATAACTTCAAAATACACAACATCGTCAATAATTACTACATTAAATCATTAAACTAATCACCAACTATAGCCATGATTCAACTCAATTCCAACAATTATTCACACAAAGCAACCATAACCATTTGCAGTTACTCATTTATATTTATTGGCATTCATAACTTAAATCATTTATTTTTAAAACAAATCTCCTATCATAAATCGACTCAGCCACACGAGTTACACCAGCAGCGATAACCCGTCAGCGGCAACAACAACAACATTCATTTCTTATTGCAACATCAATGACCACAGCACCTGGAGGAAATATTGGATTCAAATTGAATGAAAACAACAAGAAATAGTGCAAGTTAGTGCCATCGGTGGTTCTAGTAGTGTTCTTTGGTGAGGAAAATGGCAGGTCATGGCTAAGCAAGGGAGTTACAGTGGCTACCTCAAAAGTTTCATCAACAAGGACGACAGTTTGGTTCACCACCATCAATGATGCACAGCTCAACGGCAGACTCCACCTGCGGTAATGGCGGTAGAGCAACAACACAGATGCAATGGTGACGACGGAAGATCTGACCGGAATGGAACCCTTGGCGGCGGCAGGACCTGACAAAGCTAAACCCTGGCAGTGGCAACAGTGGTGGCTAGGGTTTGGCAGTGGCGGTAACCCTAGCGATGGCGAAGGCGGTGGTGCTGTGCGACAGCGACAACGCTACCTCCCTCTTTGGCTATCACGTTCTCCTTCCCTCTTGCGTCTTCGCTCTCTCGCGTGCTACCCTTTCTCTCCTCATCTTCTCTACGATGGTGACGACCATGATAGCGGCAGCAACAGCAGTTTTGAATGGCGAACAGCGATGGTTGAAGCTTCAACGGCGATAGAAGCAAGGCGCGGCGACGACGGCGCGAGACAACGGCCTTTCCTCTTCTCCTCGATCGCGGCCTTCTCTCTCGATCTTTGTTTCTCTCCTCTGGGTCTGGCAGTAGCGACGGCAACCGACGCAAGGAGCGGCACAGCGCAGCGATTCTCCTTTCTCTCTTCTTTCTCTGTTCCGTCACTCTCTCCCTCTGTTCTCCATTTCCCCCTCAAGCCTCCTATTTCCTTTCTTTTTTTATTTCTTTTCTCCTTTTGATTTTTGTTGCTGTATGTTAGCATTTTGGAAGAAAGGAGAAGTGGTGTGGCAGTGAAGAAAGCTAAGAGTGGCTTATTGCAGAGTGAACAGGTGGTGGGAGGGTATACGTGTGTGTGTGGGGGTTGGGTAGAAAGAGGTTAGGGTTAGTGAATTAGGAATTAGGGTTTAGAATTGGGAATTTAGGATTTGAGTAGAGTTTTGATTTAAAACCCAATTTAATAAATATAATTAATTTTAAGAATACTATTTTATTTTTTAAATTATAAATTATTTATAATTAAATACTTTAATTTAAAATTATAAGTAAATAAATAAATTTTCTTTTAATTTATAATATTAATCAAAACTTTAAATTATTTCAATTTAAATTATATACAAAATTCTCTTTCTTCTTCAATTACTAAAACTTTGAATTTTAATTAAGCAAAAACCATTAATTTTAGTAAATCATAAATATCTAATTATAATTGAAATTTATATAAAATTAAATTAATTTAAAACATGAAATCTCATCATCTTTTTAAAAAGAAAATTATATATATAATTATAAATAATTCATTATTTATTTTTTAAAAATCTGGGAGCTTACACTAGAGTTCCTGGGTAAAAGGGGGAAATTATGGGTTAATTAGGGTTAGGGTTTATAGGGTTTAATTTGGGACAAAAGCAAAATTAATGAATTTTGGGTATATTGGGGTTGGTAAATTTTTAATAAAATTAAAGTATATTGTATAAATTTAAAATCTAATTTAATCGCTTAAAATTACTTTAAAAATATTACTCAATTATCAATTTATTAATCAGCTTTTAATCAAGTATTCTAATTTAAAATTAGAAATAATATAATTTATTTTCTGTTTATAAAAATTAAAGTATTAAATTCTAAAATCTCAATTATTTAAATTAGATCGTATAAAATTCTTATTATTTTATATTTGCTAAACTTTATTACTACAGTGTATCCCTTTTTACAGCTTTTAGTATTTTGTTTTTTTCTTTTATATTTAGTTACTTTTATTTATATTTATAATTTAATAAAATTTCTTTAAGTGACATAAATTAATTTTTAGTTAATTTTAAAAATCTGATTATTAATAAAAATTATATATTAATTATTTAAAAGAATATAAAATAATATTTATAATTTTTAAAAATTAATGAATACATACATTATGTAAAAAATTTTAATTTTTGAAACAAAATAAAATTAGTTTTAAAAAAATATATACACATTTTTTTTATTTTTAAGGTATTTAACATTTTGAAAAAATAATTTGTTATAAAATATACTTATATTTTATGACAAATAATTAACTTGTTACAAATAATATTGAATTCGTAACAAATTAATTTTTTGTTACAAAACAATTAGAGTTTTTGAAACAAAAAGTTGTTTTGTTACAAAATAATTGGAGTTTTTGAAACAAAAATAAAAATTGTTACAAAATGTTTTGAATTTTTGCAACTTATTTTTTTTGTTACAAATTATTACAATATTTTGTAACAAAACATTATATCGTTACAAAAACTAACATAATTTGTAACAAAATAAAACAGATTGTTACAAAATATTATCATATTTTGTAACAACTTGTAATGTTGTTACAAAATATTATTCTTTTGTAACAATAAAAAATTGTTATTACAAAATACTATTTTTTTGTAACAATTTTAAATTTGATACAAATTTTTTGTTACAAATGTTCCATTTTCTTGTAGTGAGTGTCTTAGTGTCTATGCCTTAAAGTTATGAATGTCCTATGAATCCATCACCTTTCTTAAATGAAAAAAGTTCTTAATTGAAAAAGAGAAGAATTGCATGAATTTTAGATTTTATAACAGATTAATTATTTTGATGTGGTGGCAATACTTTTGTTTTCTGAATGTATGCTTAAACAGTGCATATGTCTTTTGAATTTGTGGTTCATGAATGTTAAAGTTGTTGGCTCTTGAAAGAATGATGAAAAAGGAGATATGTTACTGAGGATCTGAAAAATCATAAAAATGATTCTTGAAGCAAGAAAAAGCAGTGAATACAAAAAAAAAACGAAAAAAAGAAGGGAGAAAGAGAAAAAGAAAGAAAAAGAAAGAAATAAAGTTGTGATCCAAGGCAAAAAGAGTGTGCTTAAGAACCCTGGACACCTCTAATTGGGGACTCTAGCAAAGCTGAGTCACAATCTGAAAAGGTTCACCCAATTATGTGTCTGTGGCATGTATGTATCCGGTGGTAATACTGGAAGACAGAGTGCTTTGGGCCACGGCCAAGACTCATAAAGTAGCTGTGTTTAAGAATCATCATACTTAACTAGGAGAATCAATAACACTATCTGGATTCTGAGTTCCTAAAGAAGCCAATCATTCTGAATTTCAAAGGATAAAGCGAGATGCCAAAACTGTTCAGAGGCAAAAAGCTAAAAGCCCCTCTCATCTAATTAATACTGATCTTCATAGATGTTTTTGGAGTTCATTGCATATTCTCTTCTTTTTATCTTATTTGATTTTCAGTTGCTTGGGGACAAGCAACAATTTAAGTTTGGTGTTGTGATGAGCGGATAATTTGTACGCTTTTTGGCATTGTTTTTAGTATGTTTTTAGTATATTTTAGTTAGTTTTTAGTATATTTTTATTAGTTTTTAGTTAAAATTCACTTTTCTAGAATTTACTATGAGTTTGTGTGTTTTTCTGTGATTTCAGGTATTTTCTGGCTGAAATTGAGGGACCTGAGCAAAAATCTGATTCAGAGACTGAAAAGGACTGCAGATGCTGTTGGATTCTAACCTTTCTGCACTCGAAGTGGATTTTCTAGAGCTACAAAAACCCAATTGGCGCGCTCTAAACGGCGTTGGAAAGTAGACATCCTGGGCTTTCCAGCAACATATGATAGTCCATACTTTGCCCAAGCTTTGATGGCCCAAACCGGCGTTCAAAGTCACCTTCAGAATTCCCAGCGTTAAACGCCGGAACTGGCACCAAAGTGGGAGTTAAACGCCCAAACTGGCACAAAAGCTGGCGTTTAACTCCAAGAAGAGTCTCTACACGAAAATGCTTCATTGCTCAGCCCAAGCACACACCAAGTGGGCCCGGAAGTGGATTTTTATGTCATTTACTCATCTTTGTAATTCTTAAGCTACTAGTTCCCTATAAATAGGACCTTTTACTATTGTATTGGACATCTTGGTAGCTATCTTTAGTCTCATGCTATCTTAGATCATGGGGCTGGCCTCACGGCCATGCCTAGACCTTGTTCTTATGTATTTTCAACGGTGGAGTTTCTACACACCATAGATTAAGGTGTGGAGCTCTGCTGTATCTCGAGTATTAATGCAATTACTATTGTTCTTCTATTCAATTCAGCTTGTTCTTCTTCCAAGATATCACTTGTTCTTCAACTTGATGAATGTGATGATCCGTGACACTCATCATCATTCTCACCTATGAACGTGTGACTGACAACCACCTCCGTTCTACCTTAGATTGGGTGGATATCTCTTGGATTTCTGATACATGACGCATGGTTGCTGCTCGCCTGACAAACGAGCGCTCGCCTGACAACCGAGCCATCCATTCCGTGAGATCAGAGTCTTCGTGGTATAAGCCAGAATTGATGGCGGCATTCAAGAGAATCCGGAAGGTCTAAACCTTGTCTGTGGTATTCAAGAGAAGACGCCTACAGAAGCTCAAGAACTAATTGAAATGGTTGCAAATAACCAATTCATGTACACTTCTGAAAGGAATCCTGTGAACAATGGGACAAATCAGAAGAAAGGAGTTCTTGAGATTGATACTCTGAATGCCATATTGGCTCAGAACAAAATATTGACTCAGCAAGTCATTCTGATTTCTCAAAGTCTGTCTGGCATGCAAAATGCACCAAGCAGTACTAAGGATGCTTCATCTGAAGAAGAAGCTTATGATCCTGAGAACCCTTCAATGGAAGAGGTGAATTACATGGGAGAACCCTATGGAAACACCTATAATTCTTCATGGAGAAATCATCCAAATTTCTCATGGAAGGATCAACAGAGACCTCAACAAGGTTTCAACAATAATAATGGTGGAAGAAACAGGTTTAGCAATGGCAAGCCTTTTCCATCATCTTCTCAGCAACAGATAGAGAATTCTAAGCAGAACCACTCTGACTTAGCAACCATGGTCTCTGATCTAATCAAAACCACTCAAAGTTTCATGACTGAAACAAGGTCCTCCATTAGGAATTTGGAGGCACAAGTGGGACAGCTAAGCAAGAAAATTACTGAACTCCCTCCTAGTACTCTTCCAAGCAATACAGAAGAAAATCCAAAAGGAGAGTGCAAGGCCATCAACATGGCCAAATTTGGAGAGGAGGAAGAGGCAGTGAATGTAACAACCCTAATTTTCGAGTACGTGAGAACTTTTCTAAAGATACGGAGAACTCCGGAGGATCGGTAAAAGGAGAACCTTTGATATATCATCAAGTATCTCAATCCTCATTGTCATTATGTCATCTTTAAGCTAGAACCTTTTCCGAGTCACGCTCGATAACGCAGTCACGAAGAACATAGTTTTTGAACCGTATCGGTTAGGAGTTTTGATCCGGTTTTCCGTAAATAGTCTCAGTTTGACGAACCGGACTCGATTCATGAGAAACGAGAGATAATAGGGTAATATCATCATTATATGAGTATTAGAAGCTTCTTGAATGATATTATAAGGTTACCTGGTCAGTTTTAGTTAAAAACAGAAAATCAGTTTAACCGGGTTCACAGTTTACTGTTGCAGCTTAGCACCAGCACTCTCTGATGACTTTAGCAATGCTAAGGCCTCATCATACATGTTTTATTCTCATAATAAATATGTTACTAGTGTCATTTATGCTAGTAGCTCAGAAAATAATTTTTAGAGATATTTCTACGAGTGTTCGGATACACCTAGTTTTAGTAGTTATACACCTGAGATATTTTAATATTATTTTAATCCACCTCCAAGCCAACCAATCACAGCTCACCCTACACCCCCAAAACCCCAAGGCTGCCTCATTTGCTCATTGTGGCTGAAAATCAGCAAGAGAAAAAGGAGAGAAAGTTCTTGGTTCATAAATCTTCAAAGCTTGATTTCTTCTGAACTAAAACTCAAATCAAAACTCCGATTTCACCAAAATGATCCTCTCTTCTTCCTCTACATAACCATGTGACTTATCAAGGCTGGAAATAAGGTGAGATGGCTGTCTCCCTCCCTTTTCAATTCGGTTTTCAAGGAAAACCATGTAAACATGTGTTTTCTTGATGTTTTTCCTTAGGAATCATGCTTAACTTGACTTGAGGGCCAAGAAACGTGACTTTCCAGAAAGTCTAAGGTTAGAAATCACTTCCTAACATGCTGAGTGAGATTTGGTTAGTTGAGGGTTTTTGGATTTAAAGTTTTTCTTGATGTGATTTAGGAGGAAAAAATGCTTAAGGACCACTTGAAAGTTTAACTGAATTAGGAGCAGCAAAACCAGGTAGGGTGTCACGAAATTAATCTTGATTATTTGTGTTTGAGATGTGTGAATGTTGTATTATTTGGCTGTGCTAAAAATTGGTTGCATATATGATTGATTCTTTGTGAAAATTTGGTGAAATTCTGATGAAATTTGATGAAATTCAAGCTTTAAAGTTCATGTTCTTGGGCAGCTGGGAAAAACGAAACCCTAAGCTTAAATTGAGGTTCAATTTGTGTTGAAATCATGTAGAAAATATGGGGTTTTAGTGGCTACTAATTTATTATGAATTATAGTAAAAATCGGTTGCTGAAAAGACTGAAAAACGGGTAAAAACAGAGAAAGAATCTGAAGAATTTATGAAGAACATGAAGAAAACTTTGAGTGTGATGAAGAACAATGAAGAACAGGCCTTAGATCTTAAAAAGGGCAAGGAAGTAAAATTTTTGGTGTTTTAGGGGTTGTTTGGTAATTTCTGAAAGTTAGGGTGGTAAAAGTAGAAATATTAAAAGTTACGGGTGGTAAAAAGTGAATTTTAAAGGTTAAAAGTAAAAGTGAGTTAATTTTCGAAAATTTAATAATAAAATAATAAATAATAATAAAATATTAAATAATAATATTTAATTAAAATAATATTTTAATAAAAATAATAAAATAATGCGAAAAAGGCAGTTTTCTGTAAAAGCTTTAGAAAGACAACTTTAAGTGCAGAATCTCATAATTACCTTCATAAAACACTTAGGGAGTGGTAATAACATGTTAGTGAGGAAAAGATAAAGAAAAGATAAAGGTTGAAGAAAAGATAAAAGTCAAAGAAAAAGTCTGTAAAGTTTTAATGACAGAAAACAGACAGAGATTAGTGAACGAATTAGGGCAACTTAGATAGTACTTGAGTTGCGACTAGGGTTAGGTATTATATGAAAAGTTAAACTGTTTCAGTATAGACTTAATGAACCTATACTTGGGACAGGCTAACTATTCATACCGAAATTTACATAAGCTTCAACTATATATGTTAAACAGAGAAAATCAGAGCAGATTAGGGAAACACAGAGAACAGATTAATCAGAGTTGAGGAAAGAGATAAAGAGAAGAAGAGTAACATATATATAAAGGAAATAGTAATCAGAAAAAAATAAAGAGATACAGAAAATAGAGTAATTAGAGCAGAGTAAAGAGATAAAGAGAAAGTTAAGAAAGGTTTAGGAATATGTGTTAAGGATTCAAAGGGAAAGAGGAAATGAAGATTGATTTGTGGATTTGTTGAGGTTGAGAAAGGATAACGAAAAACGATAAAAGGCGGGAATACCCCAGGAACTGTTAGTTGTTTAACTACGGGGAACACCCATGAACTGATAATTGGTTGAATTCGGGAAGTACCCATGAACTGAATGATCATTAATCTCGGGGAAACCCATAAATTGTTATTTGTTTATAAGCGGGAAAAACCCACGGACTGATAATCATTGATTACGGGAATAACCCATGAATCGTTGTATGTTGATCTCGGGTATAACCCACGAACTGAAGATCACTATGTTATTGTGTATTGATCTCGGGGAATAACCCACGAACTGAAGATCTCTGTTTTATTATTGTGAATTGATCTCGGGGACGCTCACGAACTGAGGATCACTGTTTCCCCTTGTGCGTATATTATGGGGTCGGGCTTTGCGCCGACTGCCGGTAGTCACGAAGGAGTGGTATTCTTACCACCGACACATATGCACTAAGGACACAAAGGGAAGCCATATCTGGGACTTGTTCCTAGGTAATGTCGGGATGCAGGATGTAAACCGACACGTGAGCTCATGGCCTGCATAGGACAGACATGCATCATACTTGGTTGTGCATTTCCTCTGTCATGATTGTTGAGTAAATGTATGCTTTGTTTGGTTGTATTCTATTCTTTGTATTTGTGTTGTATTTTCTTGTATTCTTTTGTTTGTGTCCTGCTTTCTGTTGTCTCTATTTTTTTAATTTATCTATCTTCTGTTTACTGCTCATCTATATTCTGTTATTCATCTGCCAAACAACATAGAATTAATGAACTTAACTAATAACCCCGACCCTACTAAGAACTCCCCAGTTCTTACCCCTTCTCTCTCCCTTCCCCCTTCAGATGGAAGCAATAGTTTCTTTCCGTAGTTCGCTGACGACCGTTTGCAAAAAGGATTCCGCCCTAGGTAGTCTTCTGATTCTAGGGTGAATCCCATTCTCTGTTTATATGTATATACTGTGAGACCAGCCAATGTCCGCACCCCGTTTGTACGTGAACTTTAACCTAAATCCTGTGTACGAGACTCCTGTTGTGTGGCTACTTGATGAGGTACCAGAGAGACGTCATATGGCAATGTCTGATCGTGCAGAGGAGTAACAAATGATGTTCCACCTTTTGATGACGTTCCACCTGACTTGAGTTTAGCAGACCTAGAACGTATTTTCCCTCGCTTTAGTAGGTTAGAGGGACTAGGTGAGTATAGAGTCTAGGCTAGCCTGGGCGCCAGCTTAGGGACTTCTTGAACAGGTCAGGGCCTGGGATGTTGTATATATATATATATATATATATATATATATATATATATAGATATTATTTAGCTATATCTAGGGGTGTTCTAACTAAAGATCTTTACTCTAATAAAGGCTGGATCACGGAATGTTAACAAATGCTTGAGATGTATTTATGTGTGGTTGTTGATAAATGTTTTATCTATTATTATCTGTGAATTGATTATGAATGATTCTGTTTATTAATCCAAATGTTTTAAAAAAAAAAGTACCTCGCAAAATAACTACGCTTTTAACAACGAATCAGGCTCATATAGTAAATAATAGATAATAATTAGGAAGACAAGTTGGTAGCGCTCAGTTTCTAGTATGATCATGACTTACCAGAAATTGGGTCGTTACAATTTGGTATCAGAGCAGTTCGTTCCCAGTAGAGCCTGGGGAGTGGACTGACTATGCTTCATTGCATACTTTGTTGTGTGTCTCATGCTTATAGGATATCTCAATGATATGTGTTGCATGATCGTTTCTGTGTTTTTATTTTGGGAATGTTCACACTTAACTTGAGGTATTGAGACTGATCACCTTAATAACGATTGTTTGGTGTGAACAGGACTACAATGAGACCACAGAGACGGAGTGCGCGAGAAGGAACCCCTAGTGATAACCGAGAGAGAGAACAGGAAATGTTTATGACTACCATGAACGCTGTAGCTGAGGCAATGCGTGAGGCTGCAGTTGCAGCGGTTAGGGCTCTTGACCGTCTTGGAGTGAGAAACGGGAATGAGAATGAGCATGGGGAAGATAGTAGGAATGATGAGAACAACTTAGGGCATCCTGAAAGACCTATGACCCTTGCGACCTTTCTAAAGGTTAACCCGCCTAAGTTTAAAGGTACACTCGTTGCGACCGATGCTGACAACTGGTTTCGAGGTATCGAACGATCACTGCGAGCGCAACATGTTCCGGAAGGCCAACACGTGGAGTTCGCTACTTATATGCTGGAAGGAGAAGCGGAGCATTGGTGGCAGGGGATACAGCGACTACTGCAACAGAATGAAAATGACATTCCTTGGGATACCTTTAGGGATGAATTTTATAAGAAGTATTTCCCGAGAGCAGCACGTGATGCCAAGGAGGTGGAGCTTATGCAGCTGAAACAAGGGGATATGACTATTGCTGAGTATGCCCGTAAATTCGATGACTTGTGTCGTTTCTCCAAGATTTGTCAAGGGAACCCAGCAGACTTTGAGGAATGGAAGTGTTTAAAGTTTGAAGGAGGACTCCGAGAAGAACTGATGAATTCTGTTGTTCCGCTAGAGATATGAAATTTTGCTGAACTAGTGAATAAAAGTAAACTAGTGGAAGAATGTTCAAAGAAGTTGGCGATAGCTCGAGCAAGTCGTAGGGAGGATTTACAAAGAGACTTTGTTCAGAATTTAGCCCCTCAAGGTCGCAACTTTAAAGCCATCGGTCAATTCCAGCATTGGAATGGAAACCACCGAGCTGTTAGCCTTCTAACTTGCAATAATGGTAGTGACAATAACCGTGACATTCGACCAGGACATGAGAGTCAACCTCACCAAGCTCAGAATGGTGTAATATGCCCAACTTGTGGAAAGAACCATGGTAGTAGGCTTTGCCGGGTTAGAACAGGTTTATGTTACTATTGTAATAAGGAAGGACATCGGGCAAGAGACTGTCGGAAAAGAATGGTAGATGAGTCTGCTGGCAACACTATAAAGTTTGGATCTATCGCTCGAGGTAAGTTCTATGCTAAGAATTTGCTTAACTCAGATATCATTGCAACTTTTTACCTACGCCTCAAATTTTGAGGGCAAAATTTTCTTTTAGGAGGGTAGAATGTAACAACCCTAATTTTCGAGTACGTGAGATCTTTTCTAAAGATACAGAGAACTCCGGAGGATCGGTAAAAGGAGAACCTTTGATATATCATCAAGTATCTCAATCCTCATTGTCATTATGTCATCTTTAAGCTAGAACCTTTTCCGAGTCAAGCTCGATAACGCAGTCACGAAGAACATAGTTTTTGAACCGAATCGGTTAGGAGTTTTGATCCGGTTTTCCGTAAATAGTCTCAGTTTGACGAACCGGACTCGATTCATGAGAAAAGAGAGATAATAGGGTAATATCATCATTATATGAGTATTAGAAGCTTCTTGAATGATATTATAAGGTTACCTGGTCAGTTTTAGTTAAAAACAGAAAATCGGTTTAACCGGGTTCACAATTTACTGGTGCAGCTTAGCACCAGCACTCTCTGATGACTTTAGCAATGCTAAGGCCTCATCATACATGTTTTATTCTCATAATAAATATGTTACTAGTGTCATTTATGCTAGTAGCTCAGAAAATAATTTTTAGAGATATTTCTACGAGTGTTCCGATACACCTAGTTTTAGTAGTTATACACCTGAGATATTTTAATATTATTTTAATCCACCTCCAAGCCAACCAATCACAGCTCACCCTACACCCCGAAAACCCCAAGGCTGCCTCATTTGCTCATTGTGGCCGAAAATCACCAAGAGAAAAAGGAGAGAAAGTTCTTGGTTCATAAATCTTCAAAGCTTGATTTCTTCTGAACTAAAACTCAAATCAAAACTCCGATTTCACCAAAATGATCCTCTCTTCTTCCTCTACATAACCATGTGACTTATCAAGGCTGGAAATAAGGTGAGATGGCTGTCTCCCTCCCTTTTCAATTTGGTTTTCAAGGAAAACCATGTAAACATGTGTTTTCTTGATGTTTTTCCTTAGGAATCATGCTTAACTTGACTTGAGGGCCAAGAAACGTGACTTTCCAGAAAGTCTAAGGTTAGAAATCACTTCCTAACATGCTGAGTGAGATTTGGTTAGTTGAGGGTTTTTGGATTTAAAGTTGTTCTTGATGTGATTTAGGAGGAAAAAGTGCTTAAGGACCACCTGAAAGTTTAACTGAATTAGGAGCAGCAAAACCAGGTAGGGTGTCACGAAATTAATCTTGATTATTTGTGTTTGAGATGTGTGAATGTTGTATTATTTGGCTGTGCTAAAAATTGGTTGCATATATGATTGATTCTTTGTGAAAATTTGGTGAAATTCTGATGAAATTTGATGAAATTCAAGCTTTAAAGTTCATGTTCTTGGGCAGCTGGGAAAAACGAAACCCTAAGCTTAAATTGAAGTTCAATTTGTGTTGAAATCATGTAGAAAAGATGGGGTTTTAGTGGCTGCTAATTTATTATGAATTATAGTAAAAATCGGTTGCTGAAAAGACTGAAAAACGGGTAAAAACAGAGAAAGAATCTGAAGAATTTATGAAGAACATGAAGAACACTTTGAGTGTGATGAAGAACAATGAAGAACAGGCCTTAGATCTTAAAAAGGGCAAGGAAGTAAAATTTTTGGTGTTTTAGGGGTTGTTTGGTAATTTCTGAAAGTTAGGGTGGTAAAAGTAGAAATATTAAAAGTTACGGGCGGTAAAAAGTGAATTTTAAAGGTTAAAAGTAAAAGTGACTTAATTTTCGAAAATTTAATAATAAAATAATAAATAATAATATTTAAGTAAAAATAATATTTTAATAAAAATAATAAAATAATGCGAAAAAGGCAGTTTTCTGTAAAAGCTTTAGAAAGACAACTTTAAGTGCAGAATCTCATAATTACCTTCATAAAATACTTAGTGGTAATAACATGTTAGTGAGGAAAAGATAAAGAAAAGATAAAGGTTGAAGAAAAGATAAAAGTCAAAGAAAAAGTCTGTAAAGTTTTAATGACAGAAAACAGACAGAGATTAGTGAACGAATTAGGGCAACTTAGATAGTACTTGAGTTGCAACTAGGGTTAGGTATTATATGAAAAGTTAAACTGTTTCAGTATAGACTTAATGAACCTATACTTGGGACAGGCTAACTATTCATACCGAAATTTACATAAGCTTCAACTATATATGTTAAGCAGAGAAAATCAGAGAAGAGTAGGGAAACACAGAGAACAGATTAATCAGAGTTGAGGAAAGAGATAAAGAGAAGAAGAGTAACATATATATAAAGGAAATAGTAATTAGAAAAAAATAAAGAGATACAGAAAACAGAGTAATTAGAGCAGAGTAAAGAGATAAAGAGAAAGTTAAGAAAGGTTTAAGAATATGTGTTAAGGATTCAAAGGGAAAGAGGAAATGAAGATTGATTTGTGGATTTGTTGAGGTTGAGAAAGGATAACGAAAAACGATAAAAGGCGGGAATACCCCAGGAACTGTTAGTTGTTTAACTACGGGGAACACCCATGAACTGATAATTGGTTGAATTCGGGAAGTACCCATGAACTGAATGATCATTAATCTCGGGGAAACCCATAAATTGTTATTTGTTTATAAGCGGGAAAAACCCACGGACTGATAATCATTGATTACGGGAATAACCCATGAATCGTTGTATGTTGATCTCGGGTATAACCCACGAACTGAAGATCACTATGTTATTGTGTATTGATCTCGGGGAATAACCCACGAACTGAAGATTTCTGTTTTATTATTGTGAATTGATCTCGGGGACGCCCACGAACTGAGGATCACTGTTTCCCCTTGTGTGTATATTATGGGGTCGGGCTTTGCGCCGACTGCCGGTAGTCACGAAGGAGTGGTATTCTTACCACCGACACATATGCACTAAGGACACAAAGGGAAGCCATATCTGGGACTTGTTCCTAGGTAATGTCGGGATGCAGGATGTAAACCGACACGTGAGCTCATGGCCTGCATAGGACAGACATGCATCATACTTGGTTGTGCATTTCCTCTGTCATGATTGTTGAGTAAATGTATGCTTTGTTTGGTTGTATTCTATTCTTTGTATTTGTGTTGTATTTTCTTGTATTCTTTTGTTTGTGTCCTGCTTTCTGTTGTCTCTATTTTTTTAATTTATCTATCTTCTGTTTACTGCTCATCTATATTCTGTTATTCATCTGCCAAACAACATAGAATTAATGAACTTAACTAATAACCCCGACCCTACTAAGAACTCCCCAGTTCTTACCCCTTCTCTCTCCCTTCCCCCTTCAGATGGAAGCAAGAGTTTCTTTCCGTAGTTCGCTGACGACCGTTTGCAAAAAGGATTCCGCTCTAGGTAGTCTTCTGAGTCTAGGGTGAATCCCATTCTCTGTTTATATGTATATACTGTGAGACCAGCCAATGTCCGCACCCCGTTTGTACGTGAACTTTAACCTAAATCCTGTGTACGAGACTCCTGTTGTGTGGCTACTTGATGAGGTACCAGAGAGACGTCATATGGCAATGTCTGATCGTGCAGAGGAGTAACAAATGATGTTCCACCTTTTGATGACGTTCCACCTGACTTGAGTTTAGCAGACCCAGAACGTATTTTTCCTCGCTTTAGTAGGTTAGAGGGACTAGGTGAGTATAGAGTCTAGGCTAGCCTGGGCACCAGCTTAGGGACTTCTTGAACAGGTCAGGGCCTGGGATGTTGTATATATATATATATATATATATATATATTATTTAGCTATATCTAGGGGTGTTCTAACTAAAGATCTTTACTCTAATAAAGGCTGGATCACGGAATGTTAACGAATGCTTGAGATGTATTTATGTGTGGTTGTTGATAACTGTTTTATCTATTTTTATCTGTGAATTGATTATGAATGATTCTGTTTATTAATCCAAATGTTTTCAAAAAAAAAAAGTACCTCGCAAAATAACTACGCTTTTAACAACGAATCAGGCTCATATAGTAAATAATAGATAATAATTAGGAAGACAAGTTGGTAGCGCTCAGTTTCTAGTATGATCATGACTTACCAGAAATTGGGTCGTTACAATTAGTGAACGCCACTGAGGAAGACCTCAATGGACATCCACTGGCCTCCAATGAGTTCCCTAATGAGGAACCATGGGAATCTGAGGCTCAAAATGAGACCATAGAGATTCCATTGGATTTACTTCTGCCATTCATGAGCTCTGATGAGTATTCTTCCTCTGAAGAGGATGAGTATGTCACTGAAGAGCAAGTTGCTAAATACCTTGGAGCAATCATGAAGCTAAATGACAAGTTATTTGGTAATGAGACTTGGGAGGATGAACCTCCTTTGCTCACCAAAGAAATAGATGACTTGTCTAGGCAGAAATTACCTCAAAAGAGACAAGATCCTGGGAAGTTCTCAATTCCTTGCGCCATAGGCACCATGACCTTCAAGAAGGCCTTGTGTGACCTAGGGTCAAGTGTAAACCTCATGCCTCTCTCTGTAATGGAGAAGCTAGGGATCTTTGAGGTACAAGCTGCAAGAATCTCACTAGAGATGGCAGACAATTCAAGAAAACAAGCTTATGGACTTGTAGAGGATGTTTTGGTAAAGATTGAAGACCATTACATCCCTGCTGATTTTATAATCCTAGAGACTGGGAAGTGCATGGATGAATCTATCATCCTTGGCAGACCCTTCCTAGCCATAGCAAAGGCTGTGATTGATGTTGACAGAGGAGAATTGATCATTCAAGTGAATGAAGAATCCTTTGTGTTTAAGGCTCAAGGATATCCCTCTGTAACCATGGAGAGGAAGCATGAAGAGCTTCTCTCAAAACAGAGTCAAACAGAGCCCCCACAGTCAAACTCTAAGTTTGGTGTTGGGAGGCCACAACCAAATTCTAAGTTTGGTGTTGAACCCCCACATTCAAACTCTAAGTTTGGTGTTGGGAGGTTCCAACATTGCTCTGAGCATTTGTGAGGCTCCATGAGAGCCCACTGTCAAGCTACTGACATTAAAGAAGCGCTTGTTGGGAGGCAACCCAATGTTATATTTTATCTAATTTCCTTTGTTATTTTATGTTTTCTGTAGGTTGATGATCATGAGAAGTCACAAAATCAATTGAAAAAGCAAAAACAGAATGAAAAACAGAAAGAAAAATAGCACACCCTGGAGGAGAACTTACTGGCGTTTAAACGCCAATAAGGCTAGCAGATGGGCGTTTAACGCCCAGTCTGGCACCATTCTGGGCGTTTAACGCCAGAAAGGGGTACCAGACTGGCGTTAAATGCCAGAAAAGGGCAAGAAGCTGGCGTTAAATGCCAGAAATGGGCACCAGCCCGGCGTTTAACGCCAGAATTGGCTCAGAATGCATTTTTGCACGCCACCTGGTGCAGGGATGACTTTTCCTTGACACCTCAGGATCTGTGGACCCCACAGGATCCCCACCTACCCCACCACCGTCTCTCATCTTCTTCACCCATTCACCAATCACCTCTACCACTCTTCCCCAAAAACCCCTCTCCTATCAAATCCCACTATTCTCTTCACCACTCACATCCATCTTTCATAAAACCCCACCTACCTCACTATTCAAATTCAAACCACTTTTCCTCCCAAACCCACCCTTACATGACCGAAACCTACCCCTCTCTTCACCCTATATAAACCCATCTTCACTCCCTCATTTTCCCACACCCTAAACACTACTTCTCCCCCTTTGGCCGAAACATAAGCCTCCTCCATCTCCTCTATTTCTTCTACTCTCTTCTTTCTTCTTTTGCTCGAGGACGAGAAAACCTTTTAAGTTTGGTGTGGTAAAAGCATTGCTTTTTGTTTTTCCATAACCATTTATGGCATCTAAGGCTGGAGAAACCTCTAGAAAGAGGAAAGGGAAGCCAAAAGCTTCCACCTCCGAGTCATGGGAGATGGAGAGATTCATCTCAAGGGTGCATCAAGACCACTTCTATGAAGTTGTGGCCTTGAAGAAAGTGATCCCCGAGGTCCCTTTCAAACTCAAAAAGAGTGAATATTCGGAGATCCGACATGAGATTTGAAGAAGAGGTTGGGAAGTTCTTACCAACCCCATTCAACAAGTCGGAATCTTGATGGTTCAAGAGTTCTATGCCAATGCATGGATCACCAAAAACCATGATCAAAGTGTGAACCCGGACCCAAAGAATTGGCTTACTATGGTTCGGGGGAAATACTTAGATTTTAGTCCGGAAAATGTAAGGTTGGCATTCAACTTGCCCATGATGCAAGGAGATGAACACCCTTACACTAGAAGGGTCAACTTTGATCAAAGGTTGGACCAAGTCCTCACAGTTATTTGTGAAGAGGGCGCCCAATGGAAGAGAGATTCAAGAGGGAAGCCGGTTCAATTGAGAAGGCATGACCTCAAGCCTGTGGCTAGGGGATGGTTGGAGTTTATCCAATGCTCAATCATTCCCACTAGCAACCGATCCGAAGTTACTCTAGACCGGGCCATCATGATTCATAGCATCATGATTGGAGAAGAAGTAGAAGTTCATGAGGTTATAGCCCAAGAACTCTATAAGGTGGCGGACAAGTCCTCTACCTTGGCAAGGTTAGCCTTTCCTCATCTCATTTGTCACCTCTGTTACTCAGTTGGAGTGGACATAGAAGGAGACATCCTCATTAATGAGGACAAGCCCATCACTAAGAAAAGGATGGAGCAAACAAGAGACCCCTCTCATCATGAAATCCCTGAGATGCCTCAAGGGATGCACATTCCTCCACAAAACTATTGGGAGCAAATCAACACCTCCCTAGGAGAATTGAGTTCCAACATGGGATAACTAAGGGTGGAGCACCAAGAACACTCCATTCTCCTCCATGAAATTAGAGAAGATCAAAGAATCATGAGAGAGGAGCAACAAAGACAAGGAAGAGACATTGAGGAGTTCGAGCACTCCATAAGACCTTCAAGAGGAAGAACAAGCCGCCATCACTAAGGTGGACCCGTTCTTTAATCTCCTTGTTCTTTATTTTTCTGTTTTTCGAATTTTAATGCTTATGTTTATCTATGTTTGTGTCTTGTGATCATTAGTGTCTTAGTGTCTATGCCTTAAAGTTATGAATGTCCAATGAACCCATCACCTTTCTTAAATGAAAAATGTTCTTAATTGGAAAAGAGAAGAGTTGCATGAATTTTGAATTTTATAACAGATTAATTATTTTGATGTGGTGGCAATACTTTTGTTTTCTGAATGTATGCTTAAATAGTGCATATGTCTTTTGAATTTGTTGTTCATGAATGTTAAAATTGTTGGCTCTTGAAAGAATGATGAAAAAGGAGACATGTTACTGAGGATCTGAAAAATCATAAAAATGATTCTTGAAGCAAGAAAAAGCAGTGAACACAAAAAAAAAGAGGGAAAAAAAAGAGAAAAAGAAAGAAGAAAGAAAAAGAAATAAAGTTGTGATCCAAGGCAAAAAGAAAGAAGAAAGAAAAAGAAATAAAGTTTTGATCATCAATGGCGCCATCAACATGGTACGCACAATTGCAATCTCAACTCTTTATCACAACTTCGCACTACTAACCAGCAAGTGTACTGGGTCGTCTAAGTAATAAACCTTACGCGAGTAAGGGTCGATCCCACAGAGATTGTTGGTATGAAGCAAGCTATGGTCACCTTGTAAATCTTAGTCAGGCAGACTCAATTGGGTATAGATGATGAATAAAACATAAAGATAAAGATAGAGATACTTATGCAATTCATTGGTGAAAACTTAAGATAAGCGTATGAAGATGCTTTGTCCCTTCCGTCTCTCTGCTTTCCTACTGTCTTCATCCAATCCTTCTTACTCCTTTCCATGGCAAGCTGTATGCAAGGGTTTCACCGTTGTCAATGGCTACCTCCCATCCTCTCAGTGGAAATGTTCAACGCACCCTGTCACGGCACGGCTATCCAGCTATCGGTTCTCGATCATGTCGGAATAGAATCCAGTGATTCTTTTGCGTCTGTCACTAACGCCCCACAATCGCGAGTATGAAGCTCGTCACAGTCATTCAATCAATGAATCCTACTCAGAATACCACAGACAAGGTTTAGACCTTCCGAATTCTCTTGAAAGCCGCCATCAATTCTAGCTTATACCACGAAGATTCCGATTAAAGAATCCAAGAGATAAACATTCAAGCCTTGTTTGCTTGTAGAACGGAAGTGGTTGTCAGGCACGCGTTCATAAGTGAGAATGATGATGAGCGTCACATAATCATCACATTCATCAAGTTCTTGAGTGCGAATGAATATCTTGGAATAAGAACAAGCTGAATTGAACGCCGGTTTGGGCCATCAAATCTTGGGCAAAGTATGGACTATCATATATTGCTCGAAAGCCCAGGATGTCTACTTTTCAACGCCATTGAGAGTGCTCCAATTGGGCTTCGGTAGCTCCAGAAAATCCACTTTGAGTGCAGAGAGGTCAGAATCCAACAGCATCTGCAGTCCTTTTCAGTCTCTGAATCAGATTTTTGCTCAGGTCCCTCAATTTCAGCCAGAAAATACCTGAAATCACAGAAAAACACACAAACTCATAGTAAAGTCCAGAAAAGTGAATTTTAACTAAAAACTAATAAAAATATACTAAAAACTAACTAAAATATACTAAAAATATACTAAAAACAATGCCAAAAAGCGTACAAATTATCCGCTCATCACAACACCAAACTTAAATTGTTGCTTGTCCCCAAGCAACTGAAAATCAAATAAGATAAAAAGAAGAGAATATGCAATGAACTCCAAAAACATCTATGAAGATCAGTATTAATTAGATGAGCAGGGCTTTTAGCTTTTTGCCTCTGAACAGTTTTGGCATCTCGCTTTATCCTTTGAAATTCAGAATGATTGGCTTCTTTAGGAACTCAGAATCCAGATAGTGTTATTGATTCTCCTAGTTAAGTATGATGATTCTTGAACACAGCTACTTTATGAGTCTTGGCCGTGGCCCAAAGCACTCTGTCTTCCAGTATTACCACCGGATACATACATGCCACAGACACATAATTGGGTGAACCTTTTCAGATTGTGACTCAGCTTTGCTAGAGTCCCCAATTAGAGGTGTCCAGGGTTCTTAAGCACACTCTTTTTGCCTTGGATCACAACTTTATTTCTTTCTTTTTCTTTCTTTTTCTCTTTCTCCCTTCTTTTTTTCGTTTTTTTTTGTATTCACTGCTTTTTCTTGCTTCAAGAATCATTTTTATGATTTTTCAGATCCTCAGTAACATGTCTCTTTTTTCATCATTCTTTCAAGAGCCAACAACTTTAACATTCATGAACCACAAATTCAAAAGACATATGCACTGTTTAAGCATACATTTAGAAAACAAAAGTATTGCCACCACATCAAAATAATTAATCTGTTATAAAATCTGAAATTCATGCAATTCTTCTCTTTTTCAATTAAGAACTTTTTTCATTTAAGAAAGGTGATGGATTCATAGGACATTCATAATTTTAAGGCATAGACACTAAGACACTAATGATCATAAGACACAAACATGGACAAACATAAGCATTAATTTTCGAAAAACAGAAAAATAAAGAACAAGGAGATTAAAGAACGGGTCCACCTTAGTGATGGCAGCTTGTTCTTCCTCTTGAAGGTCTTATGGAGTGCTTGAGCTCCTTAATGTCTCTTCCTTGCCTTTGTTGCTCCTCTCTCATGATTTTGTGATCTTCTCTAATTTCATGGAGGATGATGGAATGTTCTTGGTGCTCCACCCTTAGTTGTCCCATGTTGGAACTCAATTCTCCTAGGGAGGTGTTGATTTTCTCCCAAAAGTTTTGTGGAGGAATGTGCATCCCTTGAGGCATCTCAGGGATTTCATGATGAGGGGGGTCTCTTGTTTGCTCCATCCTTTTCTTAGTGATGGGCTTGTCCTCATCAATGAGGATGTCTCCTTCTATGTCCACTCCAACTGAGTAACAGAGGTGACAAATGAGATGAGGAAAGGCTAACCTTGCCAAGGTAGAGGACTTGTCCGCCACCTTATAGAGTTCTTGGGCTATAACCTCATGAACTTCTACTTCTTCCCCAATCATGATGCTATGAATCATGATGGCCCGGTCTAGAGTAACTTCGGATCGGTTGCTAGTGGGAATGATTGAGCGTTGGATAAACTCCAACCATCCCCTAGCCACAGGCTTGAGGTCATGCCTTCTTAGTTGAACCGGCTTCCCTCTTGAATCTCTCTTCCATTGGGCGCCCTCTTCATAAATGTCTGTGAGGACTTGGTCCAACCTTTGATCAAAGTTGACCCTTCTAGTGTAAGGGTGTTCATCTCCTTGCATCATGGGCAAGTTGAATGCCAACCTCACATTTTCCGGACTAAAATCTAAGTATTTCCCCCGAACCATGGTGTTCATACCCTGACCGGGCTCCTCCAACTCGGCAAATTCATAAAAGGTCCGACCTCGTCCTAAGGCTCACGCCTAAAGGTCGGACCTCGGACAATAGGCAAAGAAGGCCTATCAAAAGGAACGCAGCCCAAAAGCTAAAGGCCGAAAAGGCCTAGGAAAGGCGGTTCCGCAAAGATAGGGATAAAACTTCCAAAGATAAGATAAGATAAGAATATCTTATCCAGGGGAGATCACCGCCAACTACTATAAATACACTGGAGCACCCAGGTATGGCATTCATTCCAAATCTACATATATCTGCTTGGACCCATGCTAATTTAAGCATCGGAGTGTCATTGCAGGTACCACCACCAACCGTTCTGCACATCAAAGCTCGGGACACTGAACCCTCCACCTCGGGCCTTTCCAGACGACCGAGCTGCACGTTTCAGGCAAACCCTCGGAACATTGGCGCCGTTGCCGGGGAACCTGGAAGTCATCTCTCTACCATGGCGGACGACCCTCTCAACAATGACCACGCTGCATCTGAACAAGAGGACGAAATTGACACCGGAGAACGACCGGACAGCCCTCTATCACCACGCACTCCAGGAGGAAACAAACAGAATCGCCCAAAAACATCACTCCCAAACAAAGATCCACAAAATTCTGAAAAAGAGAAGAGCTCGGAAATTCTAGAAGCAGTCCGAGCACAACAAGACCGACTAAAACAACTCGAAGAGGACGTAAAGAAACAGAAAGAAACTGAACAAGATCTGAGAAGGGAGACTCGAAAGCGCAGAGAATTAGAAGAAAAATTGCGGAAAATAGAGGCCAACCTGAAAGACCGAACGGAATGCGGCACCACCACCGAAGGCAACCATGATCCCTTCACGCAAGAGATCATGAAGGAGAAGGTACCGCGAAACTTCAAACCACCCGATATGGACCTCTACGACGGCACCACCGATCCCAGTCATCACCTCAGCAACTTCAGAAGCAGAATGTACCTAGTCGACGCCTCCGACGCGATTCGGTGCAAAGCCTTCCCCACCACTCTCACTAAGTCAGCCATGAAGTGGTTCGACAACCTGCCACCAAGATCAATCACCAGCTTCGAAGACTTAACCAAAAAATTCCTAACAAGATTCTCTATTCAAAAGGACAAGGCAAAACATGCCCCCAGCCTACTCGGGATCAAACAAGGTAACCAAGAAACTCTCCGAGAATACATGGAGCGATTCAACAAAGCCTGCCTGGACATACAACACTTGCCCACTGAAGCAGCCATCATGGGACTAGCAAACGGCCTAAAAGAGGGACCGTTTAGCCAATCCCTATCCAAACGATACCCGACCTCCCTATACGAGGTGCAGGAGCGGGCAGAAAAATATATCAACATGGAGGAAACCTCCCAGCTAAGAGACTCTTCTAGGAAAGAATCAACCTACCCACTCCGAGATCGAGATCGGGAACAGAAGAAGAAAGAAGAATCCAACTCGGACAAGCCACGGAAGTACCACAACTACACCCCCCTCCGAGTCTCCCTAGTGGACGTCTACAGAGAAGTATGCCACACCGAAAAGATCCCACCGCCCCGACCGTTAAAACATAAGAAAGCGGGAAGAGATCGGTCCGAATACTGTGAATATCACAAGCTCTACGGTCATTCTACTAACGACTGCTACGACCTAAAAAATGTCATAGAAAAGCTAGCCAGAGAAGGAAAACTCGACAGATACATAGCAGAGAAAGGAGAAGAGACCAGGAAGAGAAGGCGGGGAGACAACGAAGATCGGCCGAACAAACCTCGCGAACCCCTGAAAGACATGTTCACATGATAAATGGAGGTTTCGCAGGCGGAGGAACATCCAAATCCTCGCGAAAAAGACACCTCAAAGAAATCTATCACGTCCGAGAAGACAGTCCCCTGCCCGAATTACCCACTATCTCATTTACCCGAGAAGATGCTCAAGGGATAACTCCCGGACACGATGATCCAATGGTAATCACCATTATCCTAGCAAACGCCAACTTACATCGAACCCTGATTGACCAGGGAAGCTCGGCAGATATCCTGTTCAAAACGGCCTTCGACAAGCTCGGACTTGAAGAAAAAGAACTAAAGGCCTATCCCACCGACCTATTTGGACTAGGGGATACTCCGATCCATCCCTTAGGATACATCTCGCTACACACTACCTTTGGAAGAGGCGAGCAATCTAAAACATTAAGCGTAGACTACATTATAGTCGACGTCACTTCAGCATACAATGCCCTCATTGGGCAACCAACCCTAAACAGACTGGCAGCTATAGTCTCAACCCCACACCTCTGTATGAAGTTTCCTACTGCAAAAGGAATCGCTACCCTAAAAGGCGACCAAAAATTAGCGCGGCGATGCTACAATGAAAGCCTGAGCCTAAAAGGGAAGGAGGTCAACACGATAGAACTCGGACGAGTTCAATCCCGAGAAGATCTTCGGCCACAACCAGAGGGAGAGACCGAAAAAGTCCACGGAGGCATGTGTGGGAACCACCTCAGAGCTCGGGCATTATCCAAGAAAGTAGTCCGAGCCGGGTTCTACTGGCCGACCTTGCAAAGAGACGCAACGGAATTTGTGAAAATATGCCCCCCCTGCCAAAAACACGCCAATTTTCACAAGGCACCACCCGAAGACCTTATCAGCATCACCGCACCATGGCCCTTCGCAAAATGGGGACTTGACCTACTCGGCCCGTTCCCCCAAGGACCGGGGCAAGTCAAATACCTCATAGTAGGGGTCGACTACTTCACAAAGTGGATCGAGGCTGAACCCTTAGCCACCATCACGGCTCAGAAAAGCCGTAAATTCCTATACAAAAACATCGTCACAAGGTTCGGAGTCCCCTACTCCATCACAACAGACAATGGAACACAGTTCACGGACACAAGCTTTCAGAACTTGGTGGCCGAACTAAAAATCAAACAGCAATTCACCTCAGTCAAGCACCCACAAGCCAATGGACAAGCGGAGGCTGCAAATAAAGTCATCTTGGCCGGGTTAAAACGAAGACTCCAAGAGGCCAAAGGGGCATGGGCCGAGGAGCTCCCCCAGGTACTATGGGCATATCGGACAACTCCACACTCTACAACGGGAGAATCACCATTCCGACTAGCTTATGGGATGGAGGCAATGATTCCTATCGAAATAGATGAAGGGTCACCCAGAGTCATCTTCTACAACGAAGAAGGTAACCCGCAGGCACAAAAGGAAGAACTCGACCTCCTCCCCGAAGTCCGAAAAAGAGCTCGGATCCGAGAAGAAGCCTTAAAACGGCGAACGGCCCTCAGATACAATCAGAAAGTAATAAAACGAAGCTTCTCCATTCACGACCTGATTCTAATCCGAAATGACATCGGAACACAAAAGTCGGGAGAAGGGAAGCTAGCTGCAAATTGGAAGGGACCCTACAAGGTAACAGAAGTCTTAGGAACAGGCTACTACAAAATATCCGACCTAGAAGGCAATAAGTTGCCCAGGGCCTGGCACGCCTGTAATCTAAGACGATACTACAGCTAGAAAAACTTGACCCGAGGTGTACTCTTTTTCCCTACAAGGGTTTTTTAATGAGACACCCGGACAAGAAAAACACCCGACCTAGCCAAGGGTAAACACTCTGTAAATACTCTTTCTTTTTTAATACTAATCGAATTTTTCTTTTTCTTTTCTTTTTCCCTTCTCGTGATAAAACAAATCCTGAAAAGTATCCCGCCAAGGCGCATTAATTTATGCTCGACAAAACGCAAAAAATCATTTGCCAAGAGACCACACAAGGTCGGCAAAGATAAAGCGACGAGGTTCAAATTAATGTGAGAAGTTATAAAGCAACTCTGAAAAGGCTCAAAAGCCAAAATAAAAGAGGTTGCAAAAATAACTTAAAGAAACCGACCAATAACAAGGTCAGGACCCAACAAAGGGAATACACCGAGGTCCGAGTAAAAGCCCGGATACAAGGATTTCGAAAAACGCTTACTAAAAGGTTGCTATACAAAAACAACTAAAAAGTACAAGCGAAAAAACGAAATCAATTGGTAAAACAAAGTTTCAAAAAGCGCTAGCTAAAAGGTTGTTATCCAAAAACAACTAAAAAGCATAAAGCGGAACTACAAGCCAAAACGCAAACAAACACCACAAAATAAGCTAAAAAGTTACTACAAGTAGCTAATAGCAAGAAGGTGTTCAAAGTATTCCAAAAAGAGCCCACAGGCCGGGCACAAAACCAAAGACAAAGGATTACAGAGAATCAAGATCCTTTTCGGACTCCACATCAGTAGGAGGCTGCGGAGGAAGAACCATAGAAATCGGGACAGCCTTGACAACACCGTCATCTCGGTTTAAAACCTCCACACCCGACTCCTCCCTGGTCGGAGGTAAGGACGGGTTCGCAACCGGAACTTCGGGGTCAGACACCGGAACTTCATCCTCATTGGGAGCAGGGACAATCCTTCCCTCCACGATAACATTATCCATACTGAATAAACTCAGATCCAGGTCAGGGGCAAGAACCCGGACCTGAGCCTTCAAATTTTCATACATAGCATCCATACCCTTAGCCACATGCCCTTCTAGCTCGTAAAAATCATCCTGAGCGGATTGCAACTTCTCCTTTGCCTCCACAAGCTCGGCAAATGTTCGAGTATAACTCTCCTTCGCCGCCTTCGCCATCTCCTCAGATGCATTCGCTGCCGCCACAGCCGCGGTAGCTTTAGCTTTCTCCTTCTCCAAAGATGCCTCCAGCTCAGTAATCCTAGCAGCCTTCAGCTTACTAAACCTCTCAAGCTCAGACTGAGCTTTCTCAAGTCGGGAACTGGTCGCACCAATGGGGATTTCTTGAACTCCCGGGCAATAGCGGCATGAAGACTAGCCATCCGGACACAGCTCCGCGCCATATACTGAAAATGGTGCTCCATAGACACATCATCAGTAGAAATAAAGGTCTGAGGGAGAATATGCTGTTCAACCCAACCAAGAGCATCAAAATCCTTATCATTAAAACCGGCAAGCTCTTGAGAGGTCTTCTGCTTCTTGGGAGGAGGACCCGAGGACGAAGGAGGAGAGAGGTAGCAGGTCCAGAAGTCGGAGGATCTTGATTTATAGGTCGGAACTGGGGAGTCGGAATAGTCTTCGACCGAGTAGTGACACCTACAGTAGTCTTCTTCGGAGAAGATCGGGCAGAAGCCTCCACAGCCTCAATATTTCGAGCAGCCACAGACTTCTTCGTCCGACGAAGGTACTTCATGAAATCCGCCTGAGAAGACATCTCTGCAGAAATAAAAAGAAAAGGATTACCACAACAGAAATTCCACCAAAACTAGCAAAGCCAAAATACTAAAAAAAAAATGAATCTCGGAGAGGTCGGGAACTACCTAACTCGGAACGGAGAAGGCTTGGATCTCCCAACATTTTCTTCGTGTCCAAGTGAGGTGCCCGACCCCATAAACTGCTTACCACACCCACAAAAGCCTGCTCCACCTCATCTAGACTCTCAAAGGTATACTTAGTAGACACTACATTCTCCTGCCAACAAAGAGGAAAAGAAGGCTCCCCACTCTCATCTAGAAAGAAAGGTCGGACGTCTCCAGTAGCCCGGACCTTGAAATAAAAGTTCTTAAAATCATGAAAAGACTCATCATACAGGGTACAAAACTTCCTCCCCTGGTTAGCCCTAAAAGAGACCCAAGATACCTTTCCTCCACCCGACCCCGGCTTCGTCAGCACAAACAAATAGGAAAAAAGAGAAATAGAGGGAGCAACGCCCAAAAATTGACACAAAAGTTGAAACAGCTTTAAAAACGCCCAAGAATTCGGATGGAGCTGCGTAGGAGCAAGATTACAAGACCATAACACCTCGGACTCCAGATCGGTAAAGGGAAGTCGGACACTCAGCTTAGAGAAAAAACAATCATAAGCATAAAAGAAGAGCTTCTCGGAACTATCTAGGGGCGGGAAGCACACTCTCTCCTCGGAATCCGGGGCTACTAGTTCATAATCTCTCTCAGACTCTCTATTCTCACATATGCTACAATGCCTACGGAACCTAACTAGATACTCAGAATCTACCACAGAAGGGACTCTTAGAGGAGAAGGGTCTACCCAATCAAGACCACATGGAATTTTAGTCGACATCGCTTGAAGAACCTTTCGAGACATAAAATTCTTACCTACAAAGAAAGAATACAACAGCAAGCAAAAATCACATAAAGAAGATAGTAAAAACCCATTCAGCAAAGCAAGAAACAAAGAAAATGCGGCAACCCGGAACTAAAAATACCAGAGAACAAAAAAGAGCCCCCCATATACAAACAACAAGCAATGGCGGCGCCTCTTTTCGGGGCAACCCAGGCATAAAGAAAAAGAAACAAACAAGAGCCACACAAAGAACAGAAGCATATGTGCACAAGAAAAGAGAAACATGGGAACAAACCTGGAAAAAGGAAACGAAGACGACGAGCTCCGAAGCAAGGAGAACAAAACGACGGCACAGAGAAAAAACCCCAGAAAGACACACGGAGAGATTCTGAGAAACAGAGCAAAGAGAAAGAAGAAGCAGTGCTCGAAAAAGGATAAATAAAAACAACGCAGAAAAGGAGGAAAGGGGCAAATAAATAAAGCCTTCACAGGGCCCGAACGGAAATCGAGGAAAAACGGTAAAACGCAATAAATGCAGGAACGGCCATTTTTTAAATTTGAAAAACTACTATGCCCGAGCTCGACCTCCCAAAAAGGACGAACTCAGGCAGGGGCACTGTTCATACCCTGACCGGGCTCCTCCAACTCGGCAAATTCATAAAAGGTCCGACCTCGTCCTAAGGCTCACGCCTAAAGGTCGGACCTCGGACAATAGGCAAAGAAGGCCCATCAAAAGGAACGCAGCCCAAAAGCTAAAGGCCGAAAAGGCCTAGGAAAGGCGGTTCCGCAAAGATAGGGATAAAACTCCCAAAGATAAGATAAGATAAGAATATCTTATCCAGGGGAGATCACCGCCAACTACTATAAATACACTGGAGCACCCAGGTATGGCATTCATTCCAAATCTACATATATCTGCTTGGACCCATGCTAACTTAAGCATCGGAGTGTCATTGCAGGTACCACCACCAACCGTTCTGCACATCAAAGCTCGGGACACTGAACCCTCCACCTCGGGCCTTTCCAGACGACCGAGCTGCATGTTTCAGGCAAACCCTCGGAACACATGGTAAGCCAATTCTTTGGGTCCGGGTTCACACTTTGATCATGGTTTTTGGTGATCCATGCATTGGCATAGAACTCTTGAACCATTAAGATTCCGACTTGTTGAATGGGGTTGGTAAGAACTTCCCAACCTCTTCTTCTAATCTCATGTCGGATCTCCGGATATTCACTCTTTTTGAGTTTGAAAGGGACCTCGGGGATCACCTTCTTCAAGGCCAAAACTTTATAGAAGTGGTCTTGATGCACCCTTGAGATGAATCTCTCCATCTCCCATGACTCGGAGGTGGAAGCTTTTGCCTTCCCTTTCCTCTTTCTAGAGGTTTTTTCGGCCTTAGATGCCATAAATGGTTATGGAAAAACAAAAAGCAATGCTTTTACCACACCAAACTTAAAAGGTTTGCTCGTCCTCGAGCAAAAGAAGAAAGAAGAGAGTAGAAGAAGAAGAAAATGGAGGAGATGGAGGAGGCTTATGTTTCGGCCAAAGGGGGAGAAGTAGTGTTTAGGTTGTGTGAAAATGAAGGAGTGAAGATGGGTTTATATAGGGGGAGGAAAAGGATGGGGTTCGGCTATAGGAGGGTGGGTTTGGGAGGGAAAGTGGTTTGAATTTGAATGGTGAGGTAGGTGGGGTTTTATGAAGGATGGATGTGAGTGGTGAAGAAAATAGTGGGATTTGATAGGTGAGGGGTTTTTGGGGAAGAGGTATTGAGGTGATTGGTGATTGGGTGAAGAAGAAAGAGGGTGGTGGGGTTGGTGGGGATCCTGTGGGATCCACAGATCCTGAGGTGTCAAGAAAAAGTCATCCCTGCATCAAATGGCGTGCAAAAATGTATTCTGAGCCAATTCTGGCATTAAACGCCGGGCTGGTGCCCATTTCTGGCGTTTAACGCCAAGTGCTTGCCCTTTTCTGGCATTTAACGCCAGTCTGGTGCCCCTTTCTGGCATTAAACGCCCAGAATGGTGCCAGACTGGGCGTTAAACGCCCATCTGCTAGCCTTACTGGCGTTTAAACGCCAGTAAGTTCTCCTCCAGGGTGTGCTTTTTTTCTTTCTGTTTTTCATTCTGTTTTTGCTTTTTCAATTGATTTTGTGACTTCTCATGATCATCAACCTACAGAAAACATAAAATAACAAAGGAAATTAGATAAAATATAACATTGGGTTGCCTCCCAACAAGCGCTTCTTTAATGTCAGTAGCTTGACAGTGGGCTCTCATGGAGCCTCACAAATGCTCAGAGCAATGTTGGAACCTCCCAACACCAAACTTAGAGTTTGAATGTGGGGGTTCAACACCAAACTTAGAGTTTGGTTGTGGCCTCCCAACACCAAACTTAGAGTTTGACTGTGGGGGCTCTGTTTGACTCTGTTTTGAGAGAAGCTCTTCATGCTTCCTCTCCATGGTTATAGAGGGATATCCTCACTACAAGAAAATAAGCTTTCTGCCACGCTTTAAAAGCGTGCTGAAAAGTGCAAAAAAGCGTGCCAATAGCTTTTTGCCACGCTTTTTGAGATATTGGCACGCTTTTGAAAGGGTCACATCTGCGAGCGTGCCGATAGCTCTATCGCCACGCTTTTGTGGATCTATCGGCACGCTTTTTCTGTTGGCACGCTTTCATGTCTCGCCATGCTTAAAAAGTGTGGCCATATCTATTAATCTATAGCTACGCTTTAAAAGCGTACCAAAAAGTGTACATATCGCCACGCTTTTGAAGTGTGCCGATTAGGTTGGTTTCCGGTACGCTTTCACATACAGTCACACTTCAAAAGTGTGGCTTGCCAGCTAAAATCTTTTGCCATGCTTTCAAAGCGTGGCCTATTCCTTTGTCAAATTAAAAAAAAAGAGAGAAAATTAGAAGGTATAAAAAATTGATTTTTTATTGATTTACATGAATTATTTACATGCTAAAATTGTAATTAAAAAATTACAATACTTTAACAAAACTAATAATTGAATTAGGACAAAATAAGTTCATCATTAGAACTTAGGAGATCATTAGAACTATCAAAATTATCATTAGAACTTATCACCAGTCTTGCTCTTTGATGCAGTCTCTCGTAGGTATGCTACCATTTTATTGGCACCTTCAGATTCACATTCCTACATGAAGTAGATGGATTTATAAAATAAACCATTACACTTAACCATGCTCATTTTACTAAGAAAATCAAAAGATAAAACTGAAATGCCAAGATCATGTTACAAATGAAACTTCAATTGCAGCCATGATGACACCTACCTCATAATCATATCTAGAAAAAAATTTCTTCCATAAGTTGCCCAGTGTTCCTTTACAATATCAGCCACAGAGATCAGTTTCTCCCCTGCCTTCTTGTCTTTGTTGTGGTGCGCAATAATAGAAAGCCAAGCTAAAACAGCCCTGTAAACACAAGATACATGGCTGATGTATGTTGCTGGTTATTATGCTCACAATTTATGAAAGTCTCAGTCTTGAAATTGATTACATCTTTTATATGTTTTGTCCCTTTATCAAAACAAGGAAGATGCAACGAACAGAGAGCGAATAGTCAAAATGAAAAGAACTTACTGTTGCTTTCGAATAAATGAGTTCCACATATGCATGAATTTCTTCTCAGCATTGGTCACATTGTCAAAATTACCAAGCCTCTGCAAGGTATCAAAATGTTTCAATGAATCTTCAAAATGTATAGTATGAAAAAATACTAAAAGGTGCAATAGATTTCATATTCCCATCCCAAAGCCTCAAACTAAACCTATACAATGATCAAGCAGAAATTTAATTGTTAAATTAGAATCACAAATGGTAATTAAGCTCTCCTAACAAGGTCTAAAATTCGATTAAACCATCCAATTTAAGTGTTGGTAAAGTACATTTTTTTTGTTCCTGAAGTTTTCGAAAAGTATAAAAAATATCGACGTTTAATTTGTTTCAATTGTGTCGCTATTGTTTCAAATATGTCTCTTAACCCCAAAGGGTATAATTGAAACATATTTGAAATTAGAGGAACAAAATTGAAATGTTAAGTGTAATTTTAAAATTTCTCGAAAACTTCAGGGACAAAAGAGTATATTTTATCCTTTAAGTGCAGTTGATGTAAATCCAAACAACAATTTGTTAAGAAACGACATATAAAGTAATTAGCAGACTCTTATGTGTTAAGTAATTAGTGACACCGCTAACATGTAAACACTATTAAGTAGGTTTTTGGGTAAACGGCAAAATATTTCCCTACAGCTTTTCTATGTTCTTTTTTTCTACCATTGAGACACTTGTGTTTCAAGAAGTTAATAATAAAAGTAACAAAGAACTACTGAGCCTCAGCCACAGGGCCATGCAAGTTTTACCCAAAAGCTTTATCAGACTGTTCTTGTATCACAAGAGTTACATTTAAAAAGGTAAAAGAGATTATAAATTTTGAAACAAGGATCATATATATAATCATGCATACCCTTAGCTCTTCAAAATCAGCAACTTCATCATCAACTTCATCCTCACTCTCTCCTTCTGATAGAACTTCTTCAAGTTCCATTTGCTTGAAGGACAAATAAATAAATAAATGAAAACGGAAATGAGGAAAATATTTGTCCGACATAAAAAATCATTAAAGAGCATGTAATTACATATTTTGATTTCTTTTGAGAGAGAGAGGAGATATTTTTCTAAAATATAGAATTGCTAGTATACTCTATTAAGAACTTTCCATTTGATGGACAAAAACATATTTTTGGTAAAATATTTCTATTCGCATCCCCAACATTATCGAACCGATGATCTAAAATCACATTTATTATCCAAACAATTGCAACAAATAGAAAATTTCCACAGGAAGATACAGGGAGCACTCTGTATAGGCCTCTCATTGTACTCGGCTCTTGTTTTTTCAGGACGATTTATATGTGGTATGTCAAGGAAACTGAAGTGCAGAACAGTAAACAAATAAATGGCAATCACTTATTACCTGGTATATGCGAGAGTGATAGAATTTTCGCTTGCTCAACTGGGAAAGGCTGAAATGTTTTCGAAGAGCTATGTCAGAGCTTTGTATATCAAGTAATTTACAGGAAAAAAGATTTATGATCACATGTAGACAATGACATGACAACTTATTTCAACCCTTCCTATATACCAGTCCAAATATCATTTATGCAGATCAGTTTTATTCCCTCTTAGTAAATATTGAGAAAAACTACATCTCTCTACTTCCAATTTTTATTTTTACATATTCACTTCCTCAGTATTCTACATTTGTAAGATACTCTCCAAACACTTGAAAACTTAAAGAATTTCAGGGAATCATAAAAAGCTTTAAAAAAAACAATACTCCCACCCCGAGGTAAAGCACAAACCTTCATTCTCTGCTGATCTTGTGCAGCAGCTTTTGCTCGCACTCTAACTTCTTCTGGATCAATTTTAGACTGGGGACGGATCACAAAATCCAAAGGTGTTGCTTCTGGCCTTGATGCATGTTGCCTTGAAGAAGACTGTTCAGACCTAAGCCTGCATTATACATTCAGAACAATTAGCATCTATAACATAATTCAGTGACAACTTAGTTCACATTGCTCCACTAGTAATATCTTAATGCCCAAGACTTACTGTGAAAATTCCAAATCAAGATCACCATCTCTAGATTCTATCCCTGCTGCTTTATTTGCCAGCCTGTAGAAATTCAGCATATTGCAATACATAAGACAAATATTGCTTAAGACAAGCAATTTAAATCAGAATGGTTGAGCACCTTTTAACAGTTGGCCTCCTGAAAGGAATCCTGTCGTCCTCAGCATTTCTCATGTCCTCAAACCGTGTACTCTTATTAAATATGGGTCGGTTCTGCAATTACAAAGCAAAAATGATGTGCTTTTTGAAGTATCTGTCCCCAAAAAAGAAAACTACTCCTGGATGAAAATGGATAGCTTGTAAAAAAAAAGAAAATGCATACCATTATAATGTCTTCAAGAATCAGTATAATTTTTAGGGGAAGATAAATGATACATGCTGAAGCAAGAGTTTCACAGATTACTTACCCATTTGTCAACCAGTTCCTTTGCTAGTTTTCTATTTACATTGATTTCTTCGTCGGACTTCGATAAGAGAAGAGGAAAAAATGTGGAGAAGTAACTAATAACAGATGACAAGCATAGATATAGAAGCTAAACTTAAAATTTATACCAGCTTTTTCATGATCCCCCAAATCTGAAAAACATTGAGCTGCAATATTAATTATTCCTATTCCTTCAAAAATTTTAGCAGCTTGCCTAAGAATTTCGTGCGCATCCTCAGGATTCAAATCACGCAAATAGTTTGCAGTTGCCCTAAGACCAGCAGCCTTAGACTTTTTCTCCAGTAGGAGTCCTCTGCTCTTTCAAAACACATTGTCGCCAAGCAGAGTTATTAATTAAAACGACTTATCACAAGCAGAGTTTCTTGGGGCAAGAACAAATCTAAACACAAAGTTTAATTCATTTAACAAGTTTCAATCCTCTTTCATAAAAACATACAACAACTCGGATCTTAAACCACACACATAGCAAAGGAACAATTAACTCAAACCATCAATATCAATCAACAAAATTAAACAAATCAAAATCCTAACCGTGAATGCTTAAAGTATGAAAAGATTAACCTACTGCTAGTTGATGTAGAAAAACTAGAATAACAGAACAGGCAAAGCAGTAGCAGTTCAGCATCACATAGCAGCAGCTGAGCACTACCACAGCTGTAGCAGAACAGAACCAAATGTCAAGAAGTTTAGGAAAAAAAAAACCCTAAACCAAATATCAGATTAGAACAAAAAATATAAATTTAGAAAAATCAGGAAAAAATGAAGAACCAAGAAAATCAAAACAAAAAATCAATTTCAAAAACAAATAATCAGATCAAGAAAAAATTTGAACAGATAATTTACCACTGTGCTGCGAACGCTGAACGTGGCTGACGGAGGTGCGACGAGTGAAGGAAATAGAGACGGCGGCGCGACGACTTCAGAGAGGGTGACGACAACGCGGCGGGTGCTGAACCATGGAGGAAGGAGTGACGATTGAGGGTTTGCGGGAGAGAGTGAGCGTCGACGGAGGGTTTGCGATAGAGAGTGAGCACCGAGGGAGGCCTTACCAGAGTGAGTCACCGCCGAAGGAGGGATAGGTGTTTACAGGAGAGACGGAAGGAGCGCCGATGCAGGGAACACCGGCAGAGATGGCACCTACGTAGGGGTTGCTAAAGAGGGTTGGAACGAGGTTGACCAACGAATGTTATTGGGGGAGAGAGTGAGAGCACCGGCGATGAGCTCTATGTTAGGTGAAGTGCGCCGTCGCCGTTAGGGTGATGAGCTCTGTGTTAGGGTTGTCACTTTTAAGGCATTGTTTCAAAGAAGAGGAGGGTGTGTTTCGAAGAACGGAAGAAGTGTTGTTAGGGGGTTGTTGTGTAAACTGTTTGTTTCGAATTAAGAGGGGTGGATTTTTTTTTTTTGGAATTTTGTGGCCACACTTATAAAGCGTGCCGAAAGATTTAGAGGAAACGGCCACGCTTTAAAAATGTAACGATAATGAAACTATTTTGCCATGCATCAAAAGCGTGCCAATTTTTCTCTATGGCCACGCTTTTTAAGCGTGGCGATAAAAAAGCCTGGCCAAATTTTAAATAAGTGGCTACCCTCATAAAAGCGTGCCGATTTCTCTCTATGGCCACGCTTTTCAAGCATGACAAAAAAAAGCGTGGCCAAATCACAAATCAGTGGCCACCCTCCCAAAAGCGTGCCCATAGACCACTTTTGGGTATGCTTTAAAAGCGTGGCAAGAAAAAAGGGTGCCGACAGGCCTTTTTTCTTGTAGTGCCTTGAGGCTTAAACACAAAGGATTCTTCATTCACTTGAATGATCAATTCTCCTCTGTCAACATCAATCACAGCCTTTGCTGTGGCTAGGAAGGGTCTGCCAAGGATGATAGATTCATCCATGCACTTCCCAGTCTCTAGGATTATAAAATCAGTAGGGATGTAATGGTCTTCAATCTTTACCAAAACATCCTCTACAAGTCCATAAGCTTGTTTTCTTGAATTGTCTGCCATCTCTAGTGAGATTCTTGCAGCTTATACCTCAAACATCCCTAGCTTCTCCATTACAGAGAGAGGCATGAGGTTTACACTTGACCCTAGGTCACACAAGGCCTTCTTGAAGGTCATGGTGCCTATGGCGCAAGGAATTGAGAACTTCCCAGGATCTTGTCTCTTTTGAGGTAATTTTTGCCTAGACAAGTCATCTATTTCTTTGGTGAGCAAAGGAGGTTCATCCTCCCAAGTCTCATTACCAAATAACTTGTCATTTAGCTTCCTGATTGCTCCAAGGTATTTAGCAACTTGCTCTTCAGTGACATACTCATCCTCTTCAGAGGAAGAATACTCATCAGAGCTCATGAATGGCAGAAGTAAATCCAATGGAATCTCTATGGTCTCATTTTGAGCCTCAGATTCCCATGGTTCCTCATTAGGGAACTCATTGGAGGCCAGTGGACGTCCATTGAGGTCTTCCTCAGTGGCGTTCACTGCCTCTTCCTCCTCTCCAAATTCGGCCATGTTGATGGCCTTGCACTCTCATTTTGGATTTTCTTCTGTATTGCTTGGAAGAGTACTAGGAGGGAGTTCAGTAATTTTCTTGCTCAGCTGTCCCACTTGTGCCTCCAAGTTTCTAATGGAGGACCTTGTTTTATTCATGAAACTTTGAGTGGTTTTGATTAGATCAGAGACCATGGTTGCTAAGTCAGAGTGGTTCTGCTTAGAATTCTCTGTCTGTTGCTGAGAAGATGATGGAAAAGGTTTGCCATTGCTAAACCTGTTTCTTCCACCATTATTGTTGTTGAAACCTTGTTGAGGTTTCTGTTGATCCTTCCATGTGAAATTTGGATGATTTCTCCATGAAGAATTATAGGTGTTTCCATAGGGTTCTCCCAGGTAATTCACCTCTTCCATTGAAGGGTTCTCAGGATCATAAGCTTCTTCTTCAGATGAAGCATCTTTAGTACTGCTTGGTGCATTTTGCATTCCAAACAGCCTTTGAGAAATCAAATTGACTTGCTGAGTCAATATTTTGTTCTGAGCCAATATGGCATTCAGAGTATCAATCTCAAGAACTCCTTTCTTCTGATTTGTCCCATTGTTCACAGGATTCCTTTCAGATGTGTACATGAATTGGTTATTTGCAACCATTTCAATGAGCTCTTGAGCTTCTGTAGGCGTCTTCTTCAGATGAAGAGATCCTCCAGCAGAGCTATCCAAAGACATCTTGGACAGTTCAGACAAACCATCATAGAAAATACCTATGATGCTCCATTCAGAAAGCATGTCAGAAGGACACTTTCTGATCAATTGTTTGTATCTTTCCCAAGCTTCATAGAGGGATTCACCTTCCTTCTGTCTGAAGGTTTCGACTTCCACTCTAAGCTTACTCAATTTTTGAGGTGGAAAGAATTTTGCCAAGAAGGCATTGACTAGCTTTTCCCAAGAGTTCAGGCTTTCTTTAGGTTGTGAGTCCAACCATGTCCTAGCTCTGTCTCTTACAGCAAAAGGGAATAGCAGAAGTCTGTAGACCTCAGGGTCAACCCCATTTGTCTTGACAGTGTCACAGATTTGCAAGAACTCAGCTAAAAACTGATGAGGATCTTCCAATGGAAGTCCATGGAACTTACAATTCTGTTGCATTAGAGAAACTAATTGAGGCTTAAGCTCAAAGTTGTTTGCTCCAATGGCAGGGATAGAGATGCTTCTCCCATAGAAGTCGGGAGTAGGTGCAGTAAAGTCACTCAGCACCTTCCTTGCATTGTTGACATTGTTGTTGTTTTCGGCTGCCATAGGTTCTTCTTCTTTGAAGATCTCTGTTAGGTCCTCTACAGAGAGTTGTGCCTTAGCTTCTCTTAGCTTTCGCTTCAAGGTCCTTTCAGGTTTAGGATCAGCCTCAACTAGAATGCCTTTGTCTTTGCTCCTGCTCATATGAAAGAGAAGAGAACAAGAAAATATGGAATCCTCTATGTCATAGTATAGAGATTCCTTGAGATGTCAGAGGAATAGAAAAATAGAAGGAAGAGGGAGAAGAATTCGAACTTAGTGAGATAGAGTTCGAATTGTGCATTGAGGAGGAGTGTTACTCCATAAATAGAAGGATGTGAGAAGAGAGGAAGAGTTTTTTGAAAATAATTTAAAAAGATTTTAAAAAAACATTTTGAAAAACATTATTAATTTTCGAAAACCAAAAGTAAAAAAGAAATCAAGTGATTTTTTAAAAAGATTTTGAAATTAGAAATCAAAAAGATATGATTGAAAACTATTTTGAAAAAGATGTGATTAAAAAGATATGATTGAAAAGATATGATTTGAAAAACAATTTAAAAAGATTTGATTTTAAAATTAATGACTTGCCTATCAAGAAAAGATATGATTCAAACATTAAACCTTTCTCAACAGAAAAGGCAACATACTTGAAATGTTGAATCAAATCATTAATTGTTAGCAAGTGTCTTTGAAAAAGGAAAGAAATTGATTTTGAAAACATATGATTGAAAAGATATGATTTGAAAAAGATTTGATTTTGAAAAACTTTGAAAACTTGAAAAAAATTTGCATTAAAAACAAAATCTTCCCTCTTGTGCCATCGTGGCGTTAAACGCCCAGAATGGTGCACATTCTGGCGTTTAACGCCCAAAATGCTACCCTTTTGGGCGTTAAACGCCCAACCAGGTATCCTGGCTGGCGTTTAAACGCCAGTTTTCCTTCTTCACTGGGCGTTTTGAACGCCCAGCTTTTTCTGTGTAATTCCTCGGCTGCATGTACTGAATCTTCAGTTCCCTGTATTATTGACTTGAAAATAGAACAAAGATCAAATAAACAATGCATGCAAGACACCAAACTTAGAATAAGACACTAGACTCAAACAAGAAACATAAAATATTTTTTTGGTTTTTATGATTTTGTAATTTTTTTGTGCTTTTTCTAAAATTATATGAAAAAAAGAAAATAAAGGTTTCAGAATTCTTAATGAGAATTCCAGGAATCATTGCAATGCTAGTCTAAGACTCCGGTCCAGGAATTAGACATGGCTTCACAGCCAGCCAAGCTTTCAAAGAAAGCTCCGGTCCAAAACACTAGACATGGCCAATGGCCAGCCAAGCCTCAGCAGATCATTGCTCCAACAGCAAGATTGATAGAAATCAACAAGCTCTTGTGATGATAGGTTGAAACCTCGGTCCAATAAGATTAGACATGGCTTCACAGCCAGCCAGACTTCAACAGATCATCATGAAACTCTAGAATTCATTATTAAAGAAATTCTGAAAAAATAAAATACCTAATCTAAGCAACAAGATGAACCGTCAGTTGTCCAAACTCAACAATCCCCGGCAACGGCGCCAAAAACTTGGTGCACGAAATTGTGATCATCAATGGCGCCATCAACATGGTACGCACAATTGCAATCTCAACTCTTTATCACAACTTCGCACTACTAACCAGCAAGTGTACTGGGTCGTCCAAGTAATAAACCTTACGCGAGTAAGGGTCAATCCCACAGAGATTGTTTGTATGAAGCAAGCTATGGTCACCTTGTAAATCTTAGTCAGGCAGACTCAATTGGGTATAGATGATGAATAAAACATAAAGATAAAGATAGAGATACTTATGCAAATCATTGGTGAGAACTTCAAATAAGCATATGAAGATGCTTTGTCCCTTCCGTCTCTCTACTTTCCTACTGTCTTCATCCAATCCTTCTTACTCCTTTCCATGGCAAGCTGTATGCAAGGGTTTTACCGTTGTCAATGGCTACCTCCCATCCTCTCAGTGGAAATGTTCAACGCACCCTGTCACGGCACGGCTATCCAGCTGTCGGTTCTCGATCATGTCGGAATAGAATCCAGTGATTCTTTTGCGTCTGTCACTAACGCCCCACAATCGCGAGTTTGAAGCTCGTCACAGTCATTCAATCATTGAATCCTACTCAGAATACCACAGACAAGGTTTAGACCTTCCGGATTCTCTTGAATGCCGCCATCAATTCTAGCTTATACCACGAAGATTCCGATTAAAGAATCCAAGAGATAAACATTCAAGCCTTGTTTGCTTGTAGAACGGAAGTGGTTGTCAGGCACGCGTTCATAAGTGAGAATGATGATGAGCGTCACATAATCATCACATTCATCAAGTTCTTGAGTGCGAATGAATATCTTGGAATAAGAACAAGCTGAATTGAATAGAAGAACAATAGTAATTGCATTAATACTCGAGGTACAGCAGAGCTCCACACCTTAATCTATGGTGTGTAGAAACTCCACCGTTGAAAATACATAAGAACAAGGTCTAGGCATGGCCGAATGGCCAGCCTCCCAATGATCTAAGATAGCATAAAACTACTCAAAGATAGCTACCAAGATGTCCAATACAATAGTAAAAGGTCCTCTTTATAGGGAACTAGTAGCTTAAGAATTACAAAGATAAGTAAATGACATAAAAATAGACTTCCGGGCCCACTTGGTGTGTGCTTGGGCTGAGCAATGAAGCATTTTCGTGTAGAGACTCTTCTTGGAGTTAAACGCCAGCTTTTGTGCCAGTTTGGGCGTTTAACTCCCACTTTGGTGCCAGTTCCGGCGTATAACGCTGGGAATTCTGAAGGTGACTTTGAACACCGGTTTAGGCCATCAAATCTTGGGCAAAGTATGGACTATCATATATTGCTGGAAAGCCCAGGATGTCTACTTTCCAACAGCATCTGCAGTCCTTTTCAGTCTCTGAATCAGATTTTTGCTCAGGTCCCTCAATTTCAGCCAGAAAATACCTGAAATCACAGAAAAACACACAAACTCATAGTAAAGTCCAGAAAAGTGAATTTTAGCTAAAAACTAATAAAAATATACTAAAAACTAACTAAAATATACTAAAAACATACTAAAAACAATGCCAAAAAGCGTACAAATTATCCGCTCATCACAACACCAAACTTAAATTGTTGCTTGTCCCCAAGCAACTGAAAATCAAATAAGATAAAAAGAAGAGAATATGCAATGAACTCCAAAAACATCTATGAAGATCAGTATTAATTAGATGAGCGGGGCTTTTAGCTTTTTGCCTCTGAACAGTTTTGGCATCTCGCTTTATCCATTGAAATTCAGAATGATTGGCTTCTTTAGGAACTCAGAATCCAGATAGTGTTATTGATTCTCCTAGTTAAGTATGATAATTCTTGAACACAGCTACTTTATGAGTCTTGGCCGTGGCCCAAAGCACTCTGTCTTCTAGTATTACCACCGGATACAAACATGCCACAGACACATAATTGGGTGAACCTTTTCAGATTGTGACTCAGCTTTGCTAGAGTTCCCAATTAGAGGTGTCCAGGGTTCTTAAGCACACTTTTTTTGCCTTGGATCACAACTTTATTTCTTTCTTTTTCTTTATTTTTCTCTTTCTTTTTCTCTTTCTCCCCCTTTTTTTTCATTTTTTTTTCGCTTCCTCTTTTTTTTTGTATTCACTGCTTTTTCTTGCTTCAAGAATCATTTTTATGATTTTTCAGATCCTCAGTAACATGTTTCCTTTTTCATCATTCTTTCAAGAGTCAACAACTTTAACATTCATGAACCACAAATTCAAAAGACATATGCACTGTTTAAGCATACATTCAGAAAACAAAAGTATTGCCACCACATCAAAATAATTAATCTGTTATAAAATCTGAAATTCATGCAATTCTTCTCTTTTTCAATTAAGAACATTTTTCTTAAGAAAGGTGATGGATTCATAGGACATTCATAACTTTAAGGCATAGACACTAATGATCATAAGACACAAACATAGATAAACATAAAGCATAATTTTCGAAAAATAGAAAAATAAAGAACAAGGTGATTAAAGAACGGGTCCACCTTAGTGATTACGGCTTGTTCTTCCTCTTGAAGATCTTATGGAGTGCTTGAGCTCCTCAATGTCTCTTCCTTGCCTTTGTTGCTCCTCTCTCATGATTCTTTGATCTTCTCTAATTTCATGGAGGAGGATGGAATGTTCTTGGTGCTCCACCCTTAGTTGTCCCATGTTGGAACTCAATTCTCCTAGGGAGGTGTTGATTTGCTCCCAATAGTTTTGTGGAGGAAAATGCATCCCTTGAGGGATCTCAGGGATTTCATGATGAGTGGGGTCTCTTGTTTGCTCCATCCTTTTCTTAGTGATGGGCTTGTCCTCATCAATGAGGATGTCTCCCTCTATGTCAACTCAAACTGAATAACAGAGGTGACAAATGAGATAGGGAAAGGCTAACCTTGCCAAGGTAGAGGACTTGTCCGCCACCTTATAGAGTTCTTGGGCTATAACCTCATGAACTTCTATTTCTTCTCCAATCATGATGCTATGAATCATGATGGCCCGGTCTAGAGTAACTTCGGACCGGTTGCTAGTGGGAATGATTGAGCGTTGGATAAACTTCAACCATCCCCTAGCCACAGGCTTGAGGTCATGCCTTTTCAGTTGAAATGGCTTTCCTCTTGAATCTCTCTTCCATTGGGCGCCCTCTTCACAGATGTCTATGAGGACTTGGTCCAACCTTTGATCAAAGTTGACCCTTCTAGTGTAAGGGTGTTCATCTCCTTGCATCATGGGCAAGCTGAATGCCAACCTTACATTTTCCGGACTAAAATCTAAGTATTTCCCCCGAACCATTGTAAGCCAATTCTTTGGGTCCGAGTTCACACTTTGATCATGGTTCTTGGTGATCCATGCATTGGCATAGAACTCTTGAACCATTAAGATTCCGACTTGTTGAATGGGGTTGGTAAGAACTTCCCAACCTCTTCTTCGGATCTTATGTCTGATCTCCGGATATTCACTCTTTTTGAGTTTAAAAGGGACCTCGGGGATCACCTTCTTCAAGGCCACAACTTCATAGAAGTGGTCTTGATGCACCCTTGAGATGAATCTCTCCATCTCCCATGACTCGGAGGTGGAAGCTTTTGCCTTCCCTTTCCTCTTTCTAGAGGTTTCTCCGGCCTTGGATGCCATAAATGGTTATGAAAAAACAAAAAGCAATACTTTTACCACACCAAACTTAGAAGGTTTGCTCGTCCTCAAGCAAAAGAAGAAAGAAGAGAGTAGAAGAAGAAGAAATGAAGGAGATGGAGATGGCTTTGTTATTCAGCCAAAGGTAGAAGTAGTGCTTAGGTTGTGTGAAAATGAGGGGGTGAAGATGGGTTTATATAGGTGTGGAGAGAGGGGTAGGGTTCGGCTATGGGAGGGTGGGTTTGGGAGGGAAAGTAGTTTGAATTTGAATGGTGAGGTAGGTGGGGTTTTATGAAGGATGGATGTGAGTGGTGAAGAGAAAGATGGGATTTGATAGGTGAGGGATTTTTGGGGAAGAGGTGTTGAGGTGATTAGTAAATGGGTGAAGAAGAAGAGAGAGGGTGGTGGGGTAGGTGGGGATTGATGAGCGGATAATTTATACGCTTTTTAGCATTGTTCTTATATAGTTTTTAGTAAGTTCAAGCTACTTTTAGGGATGTTTTCCTTAGTTTTATGTTAAATTCACATTTCTGGACTTTACTATGAGTTTGTGTGTTTTTCTGTGATTTCAGGTAAATTCTGACTGAAATTGAGGGATTTGAGCAAAACTCTGAAAAAAGGCTGACAAAAGGACTGCTGATGCTGTTGGATTCTGACCTCCCTGCACTCAAAATGGATTTTCTGGAGCTACAGAACTCCAATTGGCGCGCTCTCAACGGCGTTGGAAATTAGACATCCAGGGCTTTCCAGCAATATATAATAGTCCATGCTTTATTCGAAGAATGACGACGTAACTTGGCGTTAAACGCCAAGTTCATGCTGCTGTCTGGAGTTAAACGCCAGAAAAACATCATGATCCGGAGTTGAACGCCCAAAACACGTCATAACTCAAAGTTCAACGCCAAGAAATGCCTTAGCTTGTGGATTGATCAAGCTCAGCCCAAGCACACACCAAGTGGGCCCCGGAAGTGGATTTATGCATCAATTACTTACTCATGTAAACCCTAGTAGCTAGTCTAGTATATATAGGACCTCTTACTATTGTATTAGACATCTTTGGTCTCAGTTTTGTTTTATTCTTCATCTTAGGAGATCATTGATCACGTTTTAGGGGGCTGGCCATTCGGCCATGCCTGAACCTTATGCTTATGTATTTTCAACGGTGGAGTTTCTGCACACCATAGATTAAGGGTGTGGAGCTCTGCTGTACCTCAAGTATTAATGAAGTCTATTTTCTTTTATTCAAATCTCTCTTATTCTTATTCCAAGATATTCATTCGCACCCAGGAACATGATGAATGTGATGAGTTAGATAACCCTCATTATTATTCTCACTTATGAACGCGCGTGATTGACAACCACTTCCGTTCTACATGCAACACAAGCTTGAATGTGTATCTCTTAGATTTCCCAACAGAATCTCCGTGGTATAAGCTAGATGGATGGCGGCATTTATGAGGATCCGGAAAGTCCAACCTTGTCTGTGGTGTTCCGAGTAGGATCCTGGGAATCCGGAAAGTCCAACCTTGTCTGTGGTGTTCCGAGTAGGATTCCGGTAATGAATGACTGTGACGTGCTTCAAACCTGTAACCTGCTGGGCGTTAGTGACAGACGCAAAAGAGGGATTCTATTCCAGTAAGGGAGGGAACCAACCGGTGATTGGCCGTACTGTGACAGAGTGCGTGAGCATTAGCTTTCACTGCGAGGATGGGATGTAGCCATCAACCATGGGTGATGCCTCCAGACTGGTTAGCTGTGCGAGTGACAGCCGCATAGGATATTTCCCCGAGAGGATGAAAGTAGCCACAGCTGATGGTGAACCCCTATACAAAGCTTGCCATGGAAAGGAGTAAGAAGGATTGAGTAGAAGGAATAGGAGAGCAGGCGTCCGTGAGCTCTACAGCACCTCCATTCCGCTTATCTGAAATTCCTACCAATGAATCTACATAAGTATTTCTATCCTTTTTATCTTCTATTTTCTTATTTCTATTTTCGAAACCCATAAATCAATATTTAATCCGCCTAACTGAGATTTGCAAGGTGACCATAGCTTGCTTCATACCAACAATCTCTGTGGATTCGACCCTTACTCACGTAAGGTTATTACTTGGACGACCCAGTACACTTGCTGGTTAGTTGAACGGAGTTGTGAATTCCAATAAAGAAAATAAATAGTGCCCTAAGAGTATACATCCTTTATAAACAAAAGAACATGTGATCACAATTTCGTCCACCAAGTTTTTGGCGCCGTTGCCGGGGATTGTTCGAGTATGGACAACTGACGGTTCATCTTGTTGCTCAGATTAGGTAATTTTCTTTTCAAAAATCTTTTTTAAAATTTTTCTTTTATTTTTCGTTTTTCTAAACTTTATTTTCGAAAAATAATAATAAAAATACAAAAAAAATCATAAAATCATAAAAACCAAAAATATTTTGTGTTTCTTGTTTGAATCTTATGTTAATTTTTAAGTTTGGTGTCAATTGCATGCTTTTAAAATTTTTCTTGCATTTTTTCGAAAAACCCATGCATTCATAGTGTTCTTCATGATCTTCAAGTTGTTCTTGATAAGTCCTCCTGTTTGATCTTGATGATTTCTTGTTTTGTGTCTTTTCTTGTTTTTCATGTGCATCTTTGCATTCATATTTTCCATGCATTAAAGATTTCTAAGTTTGGTGTCTTGCATGTTTTCTTTGCATTAAAAATTTTTCAAAAATATGTTCTTGATGTTCATCATGATCTTCAAAGTGTTCTTGGTGTTCATCTTGACATTCATAGCATTCTTGCATGCATTCATTGTTTTGATCTAAAAAATTTCATGCATAAAGTATTTTTGTTGTTTTTCTCTTTCATAATTGAAAATTCAAAAAAATCAAAAAAAAAAATATATCTTTTCCTTATCTCCCTCCAAATTTTCGAAATTTTGGGTTGACTTGGTCAAAAAAATTTCAAAATTAGTTGTTTCTTACAAGTCAAGTCAAAATTTCAATTTTAAAAATCTTATCTTCTCAAAATCTTTTTCAAAAATCATATCTTTTTCATTTTCTTTATAAATTTCGAAAATTTTAAAAATCTTTTTCAAAATATTTTCAAAATCTTTTTCTTATCTTTATATCAAATTTTCGAAAATTAGCTAACAATTAATGTGATTGGTTCAAAAATTTGAAGTTTGTTACTTTCTTGTTAAGAAAGGTTCAATCTTTAAGTTCTAGAATCTTATCTTGTAGTTTCTTGCTATTTAAGTAATTTTAAAAATTAAATCTTTTTCAAAATATCTTTTTCTTAAAAATATTTTTATCTTTTTATCTTTTTCAAAAATTTATCTTGTTCAAAATTTGATTTCAAAATATCTTATCTAACTTACTATTTTCTTATCTTTTTCAATTTTGATTTCAAATCTTTTTCAATCAACTAATTAACTTTTTGTTTGTTTCTTATCTTTTTCAAAACTACCTAACTACTTCTCTCTCTTCTCTATTTTCGAAAATATCTCACTCTTTTTCAAAAAATTCTTTTTAATTAACTAATTGTTTTAAATTTTAATTTTAATTACATTTATCTTTAATTTTCGAAAATTACTAACCTCTTTTTCAAAAATTATTTATTTTCGAAAATCCTCTCTCTTCTCTCTTCTTCTTCTATTTAATTATTTAATTACTAACACTTATTTTCACCTCTCTTCATTCATATCCTAACATCTCATCTCACATCTCTGCCATCCTTACAGTTGTGTTTCTTTTTTCCAATCTTCTTCTACCCCCTTCTTCTTCTACTAACATAAAGGAATCTCTATACTGTGACATAGAGGATTCCTTCTTCTTTTCTTGTTTTCTTCTCTTTCATATGAGCAGGAACAGGGATAAAGGCACTCTTGTTGAAATTGATCCAGAACCTGAAAGGACTCTGAAGAGAAAATTAAAAGAAGCTAAATTACAACAATCCAGAAGAGACCTTTTAGAAAATTTCGAACAAGAGAAAGAGATGGCAGAAGAAAATAATAATAATAATGCAAGGAGAATGCTTGGTGACTTCACAAAACCAACGTCCAAATTTGATGGAAGAAGCATCTCCATTCCTGCCATTGGAGCCAATAACTTTGAGCTTAAGCCTCAACTAGTTGCGTTAATGCAACAAAACTGCAAGTTTTATGGACTTCCATCTGAAGATCCTTACCAGTTTTTAACTGAGTTCTTGCAGATCTGTGACACTGTAAAGACAAATGGAGTTAATCCTGAAGTCTACAGACTCTTGCTTTTCCCTTTTGCTGTAAGAGACATAGCTAGAGTATGGTTGGATTCACAACCCAAGGATAGCCTGGACTCATGGGATAAGCTTGTCACTGCATTCTTAGATAAGTTCTTTCCTCCTCAAAAGCTGAGCAAGCTGAGAGTGGATGTTCAAACCTTCAAACAAAAAGATGGTGAATCCCTCTATGAAGCCTGGGAAAGATACAAGCAGCTGACCAAGAGATGTCCATCTGACATGTTTTCAGAATGGACCATATTAGATATATTTTATTATGGTCTCTGAATTTTCGAAAATGTCATTGGACCATTCTGCAGGTGGATCTATTCACTGAAGAAAACGCCTGAAGAGGCTCAAGAACTCATTGACATGGTTGCAAACAACCAGTTTATGTACACCTCTGAGAGGAATTCCGTGAATAATGGGGTACCTCAGAAGAAAGGAGTTCTTGAAATTGATGCTCTGAATGCCATATTGGCTCAGAACAAAGTGTTGACTCAACAGGTCAACATGATCTCTCAAAATCTGAATGGATTGCAACATGCATCCAACAGTACTAGAGAGGCAGCTTCTGAAGAAGCTTATGATCCTGAGAACCCTGCCATGGCAGAGGTTAATTACATGGGTGAACCTTATGGAAACACCTATAACTCATCATGGAGAAATCATCCAAATTTCTCATGGAAGGATCAACAAAAACCTCAACAAGGTTTTAACAATGGTGGACGCAACAGGCTGAATAATAGTAAGCCATATCCATCATCTTCTCAGCAACAGACAGAGAATTCTGAACAAAACAATTCTAATTTAGCCAATATAGTCTCTGATCTGTCAAAGGCCACTTTTAGTTTCATGAATGAAACAAGATCCTCCATTAGAAATCTGGAGGCACAAGTAGGCCAGCTGAGTAAGGAAGTTATTGAAACTCCTCCCAGTGTTCTCCCAAGCAATACAGAAGAGAATCCAAAAGGAGAATGCAAGGCCATTGATTTAATCAAAGTGACCGAATGCACAAGGGAGGAGGAGGACGAAAATCCTAGTGAGGAATACCTCCTGGGACGTCCCTCAAGCAAGAAGGAGTTTCCTATTAAGGATTCTGAGGAATCTGAGGCTCATCTAGAGACCATAGAGATTCCTTTAAATCTCCTTCTGCCATTCATGAGCTCTGAAGAATATTCATCCTCTGAAGAGGATGAAGATGTGACTGGAGAGCAAGTTGCTCAATACTTAGGAGCTATCATGAAGCTGAATACCAAGCTGTTTGGTAATGAGACTTGGGAAAGTGAACCTCCCTTGCTCATTAGTGAACTAGATACTTGGATTCAGAGAACTCTACCTCAAAAGAAACAAGATCCTGGCAAGTTTCTAATACCTTGTACCATTGGCACCATGAGCTTTGAAAAAGCTCTATGTGATCTGGGGTCAGGGATAAATCTTATGCCACTCTCTGTAATGGAGAAGCTGGGGATCATTGAGGTACAACCTGCCTTGTTCTCATTACAATTGGCAGATAAGTCCATAAGACAAGCTTATGGAATAGTGGAGGACGTGCTAGTAAGGGTTGAAGGCCTTTACATCCCCACTAATTTCATAATCCTAGACACTAGGAAGGAAGATGATGAATGCATCATCCTAGGAAGACCTTTCCTAGCCACAGCAGGAGCTGTGATAGATGTCAACAGAGGTGAGTTAGTCCTTCAATTGAATGGGGACTACCTTGTGTTTCAGGCACATGGCCATCCCTCTGTGACAAAAGAGAGTAAGCATGAAGAGCTTCTCTCAGTTCAGAGTCAAGAAGAGCCCACACAGTCAAACTCTAAGTTTGGTGTTGTGAGGCCACAACCAAACTCTAAGTTTGGTGTCCAAACCCCATATCCAAACTCTAAGTTTGGTGTTGGGAATACCACACTTAAATTGACCTGATCACCTTGTGGCTCCATGAGAGCCACTGTCAAGCTATTGACATTAAAGAAGTGCTTGTTGGGAGGCAACCCAATTTTATTTATCTAATTTTATTTTATTTTGTTTCTTTGTTATTTTTGTGTTTAATTAGGTACATGATCATGAGGAGTCACGAAAAAATAAAAAAAATTAAAAACAGAGTCAAAAACAGAAGAAAAAAATTTTTCACCCTGGAGGACGCACGGGCTGGCGTTCAACGCCCAGAAGGTGCATCTGGCCGGCGTTCAACGCCATAACAGAGCACCATTCTGGCACTGAACGCCCAAAACAAGCAACAACCTGGCGTTAAACGCCAGGATGTGCACACAGAGGACAATCTGGCGCTGAACGCCAGAAACAAGCATGAAACTGGCGTTCAACGCCAGAAACATGCATTACATGGGCGTTGAACGCCCAGAACATGCACCAATGGGCGTTTGAACGCCAGAATGGTGCACCAAGGCATTTTACATGCCTATTTGGTGCAGGGGATGGAATTCCTTGACACCTCAGGATCTGTGAACCTCACAGGATCCCCACCTACCTCGCCCTCTCTCTCTCCATTCATGATCATCCCTTCTTCATTCACCACTCACTCTTTCCCATACACCCCACTCACCTTCAAGATTCAAAATTCTTTCCCACCCAATCCCACCCATATAGCCGAATCCATCTCCCCTCACTCTCCTCCATTTTCTTCTTCTTCTACTATTCTTTTCTTTTCTTGCTCGAGGGCGAGCAATATTTTAAGTTTGGTGTGGTAAAAGCATAGCTTTTTTGCTTTTCCATTACCATTAATGGCACCTAAAGCCAGAGAAACCTCAAAGGGAAGACAAAAAGCTTCCACCTCTGAGTCATGGGAGATGGAAAGAAAAATATAAGCCGTCATAGCTCAGTGGTATAACATGTGGCTGCAAATCAAGAGATCCCTGAGATACCTCAGGGAATAAGTTGTCCTCCACACAAATATTGGAAGCAACTAAGGGGAAGAACACCAAAATTACTAGGAATCATTCAACAGAAGCAAGAAAGAGACATAGAGGAGCTCAAAGAGCACCATTGGACCTTCAAGAAGGCGCCACCCTCACTCAGGTGGATTCATTCCTTGTTCTTTATTTCTTTCTGTTTTTCGGTTTTTAATATTGTGTTTATCTATGTTTTGTGTCTTTATTTCATGATCATTAGTATGTAACCATGCCTTAAAGCTATGAATAAATTCCATTAATCCTTCACCTCTCTTAAAAGAAAAATGTTTTAATTCAAAAGAACAAGAAGTACATGAATTTCGAATTTATCCTTGAATTTAATTTAATTATATTGATGTGGTGACAATACTTTTTGTTTTCTGAATGAATGATTGAACAGTGCATATGTCTTTTGATATTGTTATTTATGAGTGTTAAAATTGTTGGCTCTTGAAAGAATGATGAACAAAGAGAATTGTTATTGATGATCTGAAAAATCATGGAATTGATTCTTGAAGCAAGAAAAAGCAGTGAAAAAGAAGAAGCATTCGAAAAAAAAAAATGGAGCTAAAAAGAGTATATAGAAAAAGAAGGAGCAGTAGAAGAAGCCAATAGCCCTTAAAACCAAAAGGCAAGGGTAGCAAGGATCCAAGGCTTTGAGCATTAATGGATAGGAGGGCCCAAGGAAATAAAATCCGGGCCTAAGCGGCTAAATCAAGCTGTCCCTAACCATGTGCTTGTGTCATGAAGGTCCAAGTGAAAAGCTTGAGACTGAGTGGTTAAAGTCGTGATCTAAAGTTAAAGAGTGTGCTTAAGAGCTCTGGACACCACTAACTGGGGACTCTAGCAAAGCTAAGTCACAATCTGAAAAGGTTCACCCAGTCATGTGTCTGTGGCATTTGTGTATCCGGTGGTAATACTGGAAGACAAAGTGCTTAGGGCCACAGCCAAGACTCATAAGTAGCTGTGTTCAAGAATCAACATGCTTAACTAAGAAAGTCAATAACACTATCCCAAATTCTAAGTTCCCCCAGAGACGCCAATACCTCTAAACTACAAAGGAAAAAGTGAGATGCCAAAACTGTTCAGAAGCAAAAAGCTACAAGTCCCGCTCATATAATTAAATTAATATTCATTGATATTTTGGACTTTATAGTATATTCTCTTCTTTTATCCTATTTGATTTTCAGTTGCTTGGGGAGAAGCAACAATTTAAGTTTGGTGTTGTGATGAGCGGATAATTTATACGCTTTTTGGCATTGTTCTTATATAGTTTTTAGTAAGTTCAAGCTACTTTTAGGGATGTTTTCCTTAGTTTTTATGTTAAATTCACATTTCTGGACTTTACTATGAGTTTTGTGTGTTTTTCTGTGATTTCAGGTAAATTCTGACTGAAATTGAGGGATTTGAGCAAAACTCTGAAAAAAGGCTGACAAAAGGACTGCTGATGCTGTTGCATTCTGACCTCCCTGCACTCGAAATAGATTTTCTGGAGTTACAGAACTCCAATTGGCGCGCTCTCAACGGCGTTGGAAAGTAGACATCCAGGGCTTTCCAGCAATATATAATAGTCCATGCTTTATTCGAAGAATGACGACGTAACTTGGCGTTAAACGCCAAGTTCATGCTGCTGTCTGGAGTTAAACGCCAGAAAAACGTCATGATCCGGAGTTGAACGCCCAAAACACGTCATAACTCAAAGTTCAACGCCAAGAAATGCCTTAGCTCGTGGATTGATCAAGCTCAGCCCAAGCACACACCAAGTGGGCCCCGGAAGTGGATTTATGCATCAATTACTTACTCATGTAAACCCTAGTAGCTAGTCTAGTATATATAGGACCTCTTACTATTGTATTAGACATCTTTGGTCTCAGTTTTGTTTTATTCTTCATCTTAGGAGATCATTGATCACGTTTTAGGGGGCTGGCCATTCGGCCATGCCTGAACCTTATGCTTATGTATTTTCAACGGTGGAGTTTCTGCACACCATAGATTAAGGGTGTGGAGCTCTGCTGTACCTCAAGTATTAATGAAGTCTATTTTCTTTTATTCAAATCTCTCTTATTCTTATTCCAAGATATTCATTCGCACCCAAGAACATGATGAATGTGATGAGTTAGATAACCCTCATTATTATTCTCACTTATGAACGCGCGTGATTGACAACCACTTCCGTTCTACATGCAACACAAGCTTGAATGTGTATCTCTTAGATTCCCCAACAGAATCTCCGTGGTATAAGCTAGATGGATGGCGGCATTTATGAGGATCCGGAAAGTCCAACCTTGTCTGTGGTGTTCCGAGTAGGATCCTGGGAATCCAGAAAGTCCAACCTTGTCTGTGGTGTTCCGAGTAGGATTCCGGTAATGAATGACTGTGACGTGCTTCAAACCTGTAACCTGCTGGGCGTTAGTGACAGACGCAAAAGAGGGATTCTATTCCAGTAGGGGAGGGAACCAACCGGTGATTGGCCGTACTGTGACAGAGTGCGTGAGCATTAGCTTTCACTGCGAGGATGGGATGTAGCCATCAACCATGGGTGATGCCTCCAGACTGGTTAGCTGTGCGAGTGACAGCCGCATAGGATATTTCCCCGAGAGGATGAAAGTAGCCACAGCTGATGGTGAACCCCTATACAAAGCTTGCCATGGAAAGGAGTAAGAAGGATTGAGTAGAAGGAATAGGAGAGCAGGCGTCCGTGAGCTCTACAGCACCTCCATTCTGCTTATCTGAAATTCCTACCAATGAATCTACATAAGTATTTCTATCCTTTTTATCTTCTATTTTCTTATTTCTATTTTCGAAACCCATAAATCAATATTTAATCCGCCTAACTGAGATTTGCAAGGTGACCATAGCTTGCTTCATACCAACAATCTCTGTGGATTCGACCCTTACTCACGTAAGGTTATTACTTGGACGACCCAGTACACTTGCTGGTTAGTTGAACGGAGTTGTGAATTCCAATAAAGAAAATAAACAGTGCCCTAAGAGTATACATCCTTTATAAACAAAAGAACATGTGATCACAATTTCGTCCACCAGGGATCCTGTGGGGTCCACAGATCCTGAGGTGTCAAGGAAAAGTCATTCCTGCACCAAATGGCGAGCAAAATTGCTCTTCATGCCAATTCTGGTGTTAAACGCCGGGCTGATGCCCATTTCTGGCATTTAACGCCAGCTTCTTGCCCTTTTCTGGCTTTTAACGCCAGTCTGGTGCCCCTTTCTGGCGTTAAACGCCCAGAATGGTGCCAGACTGGGCGTTAAACGCCCATTTGCTAGCTTCACTGGCGTTTAAACGCCAGTAAGATCTCCTCCAGGGTGTGCTGTTTTTCTTTCTGTTTTTCATTCTATTTTTGCTTTTTCAATTGATTTTGTGACTTCCCATGATCATCAACCTATAGAAACATAAAATAACAAAGAAAAATAGATAGATATAATAAAATTGGGTTGCGTCCCAACAAGCGCTTCTTTAATGTCAGTAGCTTGACAGTGGGCTCTCATGGAGCCTCACAGATACTCAGAGCAATGTTGGAACCTCCCAACACCAAACTTAGAGCTTGAATGTGGGGGTTCAACACCAAACTTAGAATTTGGTTGTGGCCTCCCAACACCAAACTTAGAGTTTGACTTTGGGGGCTCTGTTTGACTCTGTTTTGAGAGAAGCTCTTCATGTTTCCTCTCCATGGTGACAGAGGGATATCCTTGAGCCTTAAACACAAAGGATTCTTCATTCACTTGAATGATCAATTCTCCTCTGTCCACATCAATCACAGCCTTTGCTGTGGCTAGGAAGGGTCTGCCAAGGATGATGGATTCATCTATGCACTTCCTAGTCTCTAGGACTATGAAATCAGCAGGGATGTAATGGTCTTCAATCTTTACCAGAACATCCTCTACAAGTCCATAAGCTTGTTTTTTTGAATTGTCTTCCATCTCTAGTGAGATTCTTGCAGCTTGTACCTCAAAGATCCCTAACTTCTCCATTACAGAGAGAGGCATGAGGTTTACACTTGACCCTAAGTCACACAGAGCCTTCTTGAAGGTCATGGTGCCTATGGTACAAGGTATTAAAAACTTTCCAAGATCTTGTCTCTTTTGAGGTAATTTCTCCCTAGACAAGTCATCCAGTTCTTTGGTGAGCAAAGGAGGTTCGTTCTCCTAAGTCTCATTACCAAATAACTTGTCATTTAGCTTCATGATTGCTCCAAGGTATTTAGCAACTTGCTCTTCAGTGACATACTCATCCTCTTCAGAGGAAGAATACTCATCAGAGCTCATGAATGGCAGAAGTAAATCTATTGGAATCTCTATGGTCTCAGTGTGAGCCTCAGATTCCCATGGTTCCTCATTAGGGAACTCATTGGAGGCCAGTGGATGTCCATTGAGGTCTTCCTTAGTGGCGTTCACTGCCTCTTCATCCTCTCCAAGTTCGGCCATGTTGATGGCCTTACACTCTCCTTTTGGATTCTCTTCTGTATTGCTTGGAAGAGTACTAGGAGGGAGTTCAGTAATTTTCTTGCTCAGCTGTCCCACTTGTGCCTCCAAATTCCTAATGGAGGACCTTGTTTCAGTCATGAAACTTTGTGTGGTTTTGATTAGATCAGAGACCATGGTTGCTAAGTCAGAGTTGTTCTGCTTAGGATTCTTTGTCTGTTGCTGAGAAGATGATGGAAAAGGCTTGCCATTGCTAAACCTATTTCTTCCATCATTATTGTTGTTGAAATCTTGTTGAGGTTTCTGTTGATCCTTCCATGAGAGATTTGGATGATTTCTCCATGAAGAATTATAGGTGTTTCCATAGGGTTCTCCCATGTAATTCACCTCTTCCATTGAAGGGTTCTTAGGATCACAAGCTTCTTCTTCAGATGAAGCTTCCTAAGCACTGCCTGGTGCAGCTTACATTCCAGACAGACTTTGAGAGATCATATTGACTTGTTGGGTCAATATTTTGTTCTGAGCCAATATGGCATTCAGAGTATCAATCTCAAGAACTCCTTTCTTCTGACTTGTCCCATTGTTCACAGGATTCCTTTCAGAAGTGTACATGAATTGGTTATTTGCAACCATTTCAATTAGTTCTTGAGCTTCTGTAGGCGTCTTCTTCAGATGAAAAGATCCTCCAGTAGAGCTATCCAAAGACATCTTGGACAGTTCAGACAGACCATCATAGAAAATACCTAGGATGCTTCATTCAGAAAGCATGTCAGAGGGACACTTTCTGATCAATTATTTGTATCTTTCCCAAGCTTCATAGAGGGATTCTCCTTCCTTCTGTCTGAAGGTTTGGACTTCCACTCTTAGCTTACTCAATTTTTGAGGTGGAAAGAACTTTGCCAAGAAGGCATTGACTAGCTTTTCCCAAGAGTTCAGGCTTTCTTTAGGTTGTGAATCCAACCATATTCTAGCTCTGTCTCTTACAGTAAATGGGAATAGCATAAGTCTGTAGATCTCAGGGTCAACCCCATTAGTCTTGATAGTGTCACAGATTTGCAAGAACTCAGCTAAAAACTGATGAGGGTCTTCCAATGGAAGTCCATGGAACTTGCAATTCTGTTGCATCAGAGAAACTAATTGAGGCTTAAGCTCAAAGTTGTTTGCTCCAATGGCAGGGATAGAGATGCTTCTCCCATAGAAGTCGGGAGTAGGTGCAGTAAAGTCACCCAGCACCTTCCTTGCATTGTTGGCATTGTTGTTGTTTTCGGCTGCCATGGGTTCTTCTTCTTTGAAGATTTCTGTTAGGTCCTCTACAGAGAGTTGTGCCTTAGCTTTTCTTAGCTTTTGCTTCAAGGTCCTTTCAGGTTCAGGGTCAGCCTCAACAAGAATGCTTTTGTCTTTGCTCCTGCTCATATGAAAGAGAAGAGAACAAGAAAATATGGAATCCTCTATGTCACAGTATAGAGATTCCTTGAGGTGTCAGAGGAACAGAAAAATAGAAGGAAGAGGGAGAAGAATTCGAACTTAGTGAGACAGAGTTCGAATTGTGCATTGAGGAGGAGTGTTACTCCATAAATAGAAGGATGTGAGAAGAGGGGAAGAAATTTTCGAAAATTAAGTAAAAGATTTTAAAAACATTTTGAAAAATAGTAATTGATTTTCGAAAACTAAGATTGAAAAAAAATCAAGTGATTTTTGAAAAAAGATTTTGAAATCAGAAATCAAAAACATATGATTGAAAACAATTTTGAAAAAGATGTTATTAAAAAGATATGATTGAAAAGTTATGGTTTTTAAAAAGATATGATTGAAAAGATATGATTTGAAAAACAATTTTAAAAAGATTTGATTTTAAAATTAATGACTTGGCTAACAAGAAAAGATATGATCCAGACATTAAACCTTTCTCAACAGAAAAGGCAACATACTTGAAATGTTGAATCAAATCATTAATTGATAGCAAGTATTTTTGAAAATGGAAAGAAATTGATTTTGAAAAAGATTTGATTGAAAATATATGATTTGAAAAATATTTGATTTTGAAAAAAAATTTGAAAACTTGAAAAAAAATTTGATTTGAAAACAGAATCTTCCCTGTTGTGCCATCCTGGCGTTAAACGCCCAGAATGGTGCACATTCTGGCGTTTAACGCCCAAAGCACTACCCTTTTGGGCGTTAAACGCCCAGCCAGGCACCCTGGCTGGCGTTTAAACGCCAGTCTGCCTTCTTCACTGGGCATTTTGAACGCCCAGCCTTTTTCTGTGTAATACCTCTGCTGTATATTCTGAATCTTGAATTCTCTGTATTATTGACTTGAAAAGACACAAATTAAAAATATTTTTGAATTTTTAATAATGAGGAATAATCAAAATGCAACTAAAATCAAATATCAAGGGTGTTCATCTCCTTGCATCATGGACAACTTTGAACACCCTTACACTAGAAGGGTCAACTTTGATCAAAGGTTGGACCAAGTCCTCACAGTCATTTGTGAAGAGGGCGCCCAATGGAAGAGAGATTCAAGAGGAAAGCCGGTTCAATTGAGAAGGCATGACCTCAAGCCTGTGGCTAGGGGATGGTTGGAGTTTATCCAACGCTCAATCATTCCCACTAGCAACCGATCCGAAGTTACTCTAGACCAGGCCATCATGATTCAAAGCATCATGATTGGAGAAGAAGCAGAAGTTCATGAGGTTATAGCCCAAGAACTCTATAAGGTGGCGGACAAGTCCTCTACCTTGGCACCTCTGTTACTCAGTTGGAGTGGACATAGAAGGAGACATCCTCATTAATGAGGACAAGCCCATCACTAAGAAAAGGATGGAGCAAACAAGAGACCCCTCTCATCATGAAATCCCTGAGATGCCTCAAGGGATGCACATTCCTCCACAAAACTATGGGAGCAAATCAACACCTCCCTAGGAGAATTGAGTTCCAACATGGGACAACTAAGGGTGGAGCACCAAGAACACTCCATTCTCCTCCATGAAATTAGAGAAGATCAAAGAATCATGAGAGAGGAGCAACAAAGACAAGGAAGAGACATTGAGGAGCTCGAGCACTCCATAGGATCTTCAAGAGGAAGAACAAGCCGCCATCACTAAGGTGGACCCGTTCTTTAATTTCCTTGTTCTTTATTTTTCTGTTTTTCAAATTTTAATGCTTATGTTTATCTATGTTTGTGTCTTGTGATCATTAGTGTCTTAGTGTCTATGCCTTAAAGTTATGAATGTCCTATGAATCCATCACCTTTCTTAAATGAAAAATGTTCTTAATTGGAAAAGAGAAGAGTTGCATGAATTTTGAATTTTATAACAGATTAATTATTTTGATGTGGTGGCAATACTTTAGTTTTCTGAATGTATGCTTAAACAGTGCATATGTCTTTTGAATTTGTGGTTCATGAATGTTAAAGTTGTTGGCTCTTGAAAGAATGATGAAAAAGGAGACATGTTACTGAGGATCTGAAAAATCATAAAAATGATTCTTGAAGCAAGAAAAAGCAGTGAATACAAAAAAAAAACGAAAAAAAGAAGGGAGAAAGAGAAAAAGAAAGAAAAAGAAAGAAATAAAGTTGTGATCCAAGGCAAAAAGAGTGTGCTTAAGAACCCTGGACACCTCTAATTGGGGACTCTAGCAAAGCTGAGTCACAATCTGAAAAGGATCACCCAATTATGTGTCTGTGGCATGTATGTATCCAGTGGTAATACTGGAAGACAGAGTGCTTTGGGCCACGGCCAAGACTCATAAAGTAGCTGTGTTCAAGAATCATCATACTTAACAAGGAGAATCAATAACACTATCTGGATTTTGAGTTCCTAAAGAAGCCAATCATTCTAAATTTCAAAAGATAAAGCGAGATGCCAAAACTGTTCAGAGGCAAAAAGCTAAAAGCCCCGCTAATCTAATTAATACTGATCTTCATAGATGTTTTTGGAGTTCATTGCATATTCTCTTCTTTTTATTTTATTTGATTTTCAGTTGCTTGGGGACAAGCAACAATTTAAGTATGGTGTTGTGATGAGCGGATAATTTGTACGCTTTTTGGCATTGTTTTTAGTATGTTTTTAGTATATTTTAGTTAGTTTTTAGTATATTTTTATTAGTTTTTAGTTAAAATTCACTTTTTTGGACTTTACTATGAGTTTGTGTGTTTTTCTGTGATTTTATGTATTTTCTGGCTGAAATTGAGGGACCTGAGCAAAAATCTGATTCAGATACTGAATAGGACTGCAGATGCTGTTGGATTCTGACCTCCCTGCAATTGAAGTGGATTTTCTGGAGCTACAGAAGCCCAATTGGCGCGCTCTCAACGGCGTTGGAAAGTAGATATCCTGGGCTTTCCAGCAATATATGATAGTCTATACTTTTCCCAAGATTTGATGGCCCAAACCGGCGTTCAAAGTCACCTTCAGAATTCCCAGCGTTAAACGCCGGAACTGGCACCAAAGTGGGAGTTAAACGCCCAAACTGGCACAAAAGCTGGCGTTTAACTCCAAGAAGAGTCTCTACACGAAAATGCTTCATTGCTCAGCCCAAGCACACACCAAGTAGGCCCGGAAGTGGATTTTTATGTCATTTACTCATCTTTGTAATTCTTAAGCTACTAGTTCCCTATAAATAGGACCTTTTACTATTGTATTGGACATCTTGGTAGCTATCTTTAGTCTTATGCTATCTTAGATCATGGGGCTGGCCTCACGGCCATGCCTAGACCTTATTCTTATGTATTTTCAATGGTGGAGTTTCTACACACCATAGATTAAGGTGTGGAGCTCTGCTGTACCTCGAGTATTAATGTAATTACTATTGTTCTTCTATTCAATTCAGCTTGTTCTTGTTCCAAGATATCACTTGTTCTTCAACTTGATGAATGTGTTGATCTGTGACACTTATCATCATTCTCACCTATGAACGTGTGACTGACAACCACCTCCATTCTACCTTAGATTGGGCGGATATCTCTTGGATTTCTGATACATGACGCATGGTTGCTGCTCGCTTGACAACCGAGCCATGCATTCCGTGAGATCAGAGTCTTCGTGGTATAAGCCAGAATTGATGGGGCATTCAATGATTGAGTGACTGTGACGAGCTTCAAACTCGCGATTGTGGGGCGTTAGTGACAGACGCAAAAGAATCACTGGATTCTATTCCGACATGATCGAGAACCGACAGCTGGATAGCCGTGCCGTGACAGGGTGCGTTGAACATTTCCACTGAGAGGATGGGAGGTAGCCATTGACAACGGTGAAACCCTTGCATACAGCTTGCCATGGAAAGGAGTAAGATGGATTGGATAAAGACAGTAGGAAAGTAGAGAGACGGAAGGGACAAAGCATCTCCATTCGCTTATCTGAAGTTCTCACCAATGAATTGCATAAGTATCTCTATCTTTATCTTTATGTTTTATTCATAAATCATTCATAACCATTTGAGTCTGCCTGACTGAGATTTACAAGGTGACCATAGCTTGCTTCATACCAACAATCTCCGTGGGATCGACCCTTACTCGCGTAAGGTTTATTACTTGGACGACCCAGTACACTTGCTGGTTAGTAGTGCGAAGTTGTGATAAAGAGTTGAGATTGCAATTGTGCGTACCATGTTGATGGCGCCATTGATGATCACAATTTCGTGCACCAATATTACGGTGGTACGACTCTCAGGTGGATTTTTAATATATAAATATAGTTAATTTCGAAAGGAGTATTAATCGAGAAGCCTGAAAAGAGTAGAAATAAAATCGTGAAGACGTATCACTCACGTTTCGACAACGAAAAGTTAAACTGTGAAGCCGAAAGCGATAAACGGACAAGGCATAAAGGAGATTAAGAGATAGATAACGGATAGATATATATAACATAAGTAATAGCCACTAGTCGTGACCCGCGAAGTTTAGGCCGGCTAGGGTATAGTATGAAAGTAGTTGACAACAGTACATCCTAATCTCTCCCAAAAGAAACATAAGAGCCTCTATAGGCAAGTTCCAAAAGAGTTCAACACATAATATAATCTTTTCAAAACAAAGGTGGAGAGATTCTAAGCAAAACACAAAGTAGAGAAAATAAATATCTTCGCCGTCTCTCAGACGAACCGCAGCTCACTTCTGAGCACCTGAACCTGTATCTGAAAAACAAGAGATATATACGGAATGAGAACCCCAGGCCCATGGGTTCCCAGTACGGTAAAAGTGCCAAATAAATACAATGCACTGCAATAAAAACTCACTAAGCATCCTAAACTCCTTTTCACCAAGTATCCAGCCTAGATTCTCACTAATCCATAAATAGGCATCTGACGTAAGGGGATACTAAATCTAGTTCATATTACACATGTTTCCCAATTCGCTGATTCTTCCACGAATCAGACTCAGAATCATAAGCAAAACCATTACCAGTTGTTCTGCCTCAGCAACTCTATATCAATACATCATACCCTCGCCTGGAGCTAGTGAAATCACATCACTGCGTCTACCCAGGGGGCTCAAATGATCTCATTCAAAAATCATCATCATCATGCAATCGCATTATCAATTCATCTCATCAAGAACAGCCCCCAACATCCACCGACACCATCATGAGGGATCTCTCAGCTATACAAACACAAGCAATACAGACAAGTAATACACAAATAAGGTACAAGTAGAATAAGTAGCACGTAATCAGGTAACATAGCATATATGATATAGAAATCCAAAACAGATAGGCAAACCCAAACAATTCAAACATATGCAAATGATGTATGCCTGCCCTATGGCTGATGATATCATCTGTCGGTTATATAGCCAACCCGACATGTCCTGGTAGCTAACCATTAGACAGAAACACCCCTTGCGGAGCAAGTAGGTTTGAGCTACAACCCCCTTGCTACTACCCGCTCAACCCAGAGCCAGTGGAACAACCACTACTGCGGCTACTACCCAGGCGGGTGTTTAAAAGCTCAACATGGAGCAAGTGGATTCACCACTACTGCCGCTACTACACAGGCGTCACAATCTCTGACCTGGAGCAAGTGGGACGAACCACAACCCTGGCTACTGCCCAGGTATCTTAAGCATTAACCCGGAGCAAGCGGAACGAACCACAACCCTTGCTACTGCCCAGGTATCTCAACATATATTCATTCAATCTCAATTCATATTATCAATCCTCATTGTTATTGATGAGCGGATATTTTATATGCTTTTTGGGGGTAATTTCATGTAGATTTTAGTATGTTTTAATTAGTTTTTAGTTAAATTTTATTATTTTTAAGGCAAAAATCATATTTCTGGACTTTACTATGAGTTTGTGTGTTTTTCTGTGATTTCAGGTATTTTCTGGCTGAAGTTGAGGGAGCTGAGCAAAAATCTGAGTTAGGCTGAAAAAGGACTGCTGATGTTGTTGGATCCTGACCTCCCTGCACTCGAAATGGATTTTCTGGAGCTATAGGAGTCCAATTGGCGCGCTCTCAACGGCGTTGGAAAGTAGACATCCAGGGCTTTCCAGCAATATATAATAGTGCATACTTTGCGCGAAGAAAGACGACGTGACTTGGCGTTGAACGCCAAATACATGCTGCTGTCTGGAGTTAAACGCCAAAAACACGTTATAACTTGGAGTTCAACTCCAAGAAAAGCCTCAGCTCGTGGATAGCTTTAGTCTCAGCCCCAGCACACACCAAGTGGGCCCCAGAAGTAGATTTCTGCACCAATTATCTTAGTTTACTCATATTCTGTAAACCTAGGTTACTATTTTACTATTTAAACAACTTTTAGAGAATTATTTTGTACCTCATGACATTTTAGATCTGAAATTTGTACCTTTTGGCAGCATGAGTCTCTAAACTCCATTGTTGGGGGTGAGGAGCTCTGCAGCGTCTCGATGAATTAATACAATTACTTTTGTTTTCCATTCAAACACGCTTGTTCCTATCTAAGATGTTCATTTGCGCTTAAACATGAAGAAGGTGATGATCCGTGACACTCATCACCTTCCTCAGATCCATGAACGTGTGCCTGACAACTACCTCCGTTCTACATCAGATTGAATGAGCTTCTCTTAGATTCCTTAATCAGAATCTTCGTGGTATAAGCTAGAATTGATGGCGGCCACTCTTGAGAATCCGGAAAGTCTAAACCTTGTCCGTGGTATTCCGAGTAGGATTCAAGGATTGAATGGCTGTGACGAGCTTCAAACTCGTGATTGCTGGGCGTGATGACAAACACAAAAGGATCAATGGATCCTATTCCAACATGATCGAGAACCAACAGCTGATTAGCCGTGCTGTGACAGAGCATCTGGAACGTTTTCACTGAGAGGATGTGAGGTAGCCACTGACAATGGTGACACCCTACATACAGCTTGCCATGGAAGGAGCCTTGCGTGTGGAAAAGGATTTCAAGGAAGAGTTGAAGTTCAGAGGACAAAGCATCTCCAAAACCCCAACATGTCTTCATTAATAAAGTAACAATTACTTATTCCAAACACTTTTACTTCTTACAATTAAATCCAAATAACCTTATTGACATCCTGACTAAGATTAATAAAATAAACATAGATTGCTTCAAACCAATAATCTCCGTGGGATCGACCCTTACTCACGTAAGGTATTACTTGGACGACCCAGTGCACTTGTTGGTTAGTTGTACGGATTGCAAATTCGTGCACCAAGTTTTTGGCGCCGTTGCCGGGGATTGTTCGAGTTTGAACAACTAAAGGTTTATTTTATTTCTTAGATTAGGAATAATTTATTTTTATTATTATAGAGTCATCAAATCCTGGTAGGATAGTTTCTTTTCAAAAAAAAATATTATTTTTCTTTATTAATTGTTAATTTTTCGTGAGTCTAGTGTCTTGTTCTAAGTTTGGTGTCAATTGCATCTTTTATATTTTTCTTTAAATTTTCGAACTTGTGTTCTTTGTTCTTTATTGATCTTCAAGTTGTTCTTGTTTATTTTTCTTGTTTGATCTTGAGTTTTTCTTGTTTTGTGTCTTTTCTTGTTTTTCTTGTGCTTTTTCAAAACATCAACATTCAAAAATTATACTTTTATCCATAAAAATAATACATCTTTAAAATACGTTACATTTTTAGCTCAGTTGATTATAGCGTGGGTTTATGTTCTTAGCAATTGGGCACCTTCTTTTTAAAATCCTTTTTCAAAAATAATTTTTCTTGATTTAATCTTGTGCAAACTTTAAGTTTGGTGTTTTCTTGTTAATCTTTTCATAATTTTCGAAAATTTTATTAAAGTTTTCTAAAAATTTTAAGTTTGGTGTTCTTCCTTTTGTTCTTGGTGTTCTTGTGAATCTTCAAGGTGTTCTTGAGTTTTTCTTGTGTCTTGATCTTAAAATTTTTAAGTTTGGTGTTCCTTGGTGTTTTCCCTCCAAAATTTTCGAAAATAAGGAGCATTAGATCTAAAAATTTTAAGTCTTGTGTCTTTTATGTGTTTTTCTCTTTCATCATAAAATTCAAAATTCAAAAAAATATATTTTCTAACTAATTTTGAACTATTTTTTTGAAAATTTTTTATAAAAATTCAGATTTCAATTTTAAAATTTTTCAATTCTTATCTTTTTAAGTTTTTTTAAAAAAAAAAATTTCTTTTTCAAAAATATCCTAACCACTTTCTCTCTCCTCACTTTTTCAAAAATCTTCATAAAATATTTTCAAATTCTTATTTTATTTTAATTTTCTTATTTTATCTTATTTTTATTTTGGTTTTTATTTTATTTCGAATTTTTTTATTTATTTATAAACTAAAAATTTAAATCCACATTACCCCTTTACTCCAACATGGACATAAGCGGAAATGAACAGTCCAGGAGGACTCTGGGGTCATATGCTAACCCCACTACTGCTTCATATGGGAGTAGTATCTGTATACCCTCCATTGGAGTTAGTAGCTTTGAGTTGAATCCTCAGCTTATTATCATGGTGCAGCAAAACTGCCAGTATTTTGGTCTTCCACAGGAAGAACCTACAGAGTTTCTGGCATAATTTTTACAAATTGCTGACACAGTACATGATAAGAAAGTAGATCAGGATGTCTACAGATTATTACTGTTTCCGTTTGCTGTAAAAGATCAAGCTAAGAGATGGTTAAATAACCAGCCTAAGAACAGCATAAAAACATGGAAACAGCTGTCAGAAAAATTCCTGAATCACTATTTCCCTCCAAAACGGATGACACAGCTAAGGCTAAGCATCCAAGGCTTCAAACAAGGAGATAATGAATCCCTTTATGATGCCTGGGTGAGCTACAGAGAGATGCTAAGAAAATGCCCCTCTGAAATGTTTTCAGAGTGGGTGCAATTAGACATCTTCTGCTATGGGCTTACAGAAAAAGCTCAGATTTCTCTAGACCACTCAGCTGGTGGATCTATACATATGAGAAAAACAATTGAAGAAGCTCAAGAGCTTATTGATACAGTTGCCAGAAATCAGCATCTGTACCTAAGCAGTGAATCTTCTATGAAAGAAGAAGCTAAAACAGTAACTGCTGAGCTCAGTCCTGTAGATCAGGCTAATGAATTCAATCAACAATTAGACTTTCTAACTCAGCAGCTAGCCGAATTCAAAGAAATACTACAGGAAACAAGAATGGCCAACAGGAATATGGAAGTACAGTTAAAGCAAACAGAAAAGCAACTGTCAAAACAAATAGCAGAAGAATGCCAAGCAGTTCAATTAAGAAGTGGAAAAACATTAAATACCTCACTTCAAAGCAGTAGGAAGCCAAGAAATGAACAAATGGCTACTCAAAATCCCTCTGAGGACAATCAGAGCCTAGAGAGGAATAATGCTGGCACTGAACGCCCAGACCATGCTCATTCCTGGCGTTCAACGCCAGAAACAAGCATGAATCCGGCGTTGAACGCCCAAAGGAAGCATAGTTCTGACATTCAGACGCCAGTAACAGATAAGGAGTTGGCGTCTAACGCCACTCCAGCTTCCACCCCTGGCATTCAAATGCCAGTGGGGGATCAGTCACATACAAGTGATGATAACAACCCTTCTAAAAAGGCTTCCCAATACACTTCTGTAGGTAATAAACCTGCAGCAACTAAGGTTGAGGAATATAAAGCCAAAATGCCTTATCCTCAAAAACTCCGCCAAGCGGAACAGGATAAGCAATTTGCCCGCTTTGCAGACTATCTCAGGACTCTTGAAATAAAGATTCCGTTTGCAGAAGCACTTGAGCAAATACCCTCTTATGCTAAGTTCATGAAAGAGATCTTAAGTCATAAGAAGGATTGGAGAGAAACTGAAAAAGTTTACCTCACTGAAGAATGCAGTGCAGTCATTCTGAAAAGCTTACCTGAGAAGCTTAGAGACCCCGGGAGCTTTATGATACCTTGCACATTAGAGGGTAATTGTACCAAGCAAGCTCTATGTGATCTTGGGGCAAGTATCAACTTAATACCTGCATCTATTATCACAAAGCTTGGTTTGACTGAAGAAGTCAAACCAACCCGGATATGTCTTCAACTTGCTGATGGCTCCATTAAATACCAATCAGGCGTGATTGAAGACATAATTGTCAAGGTTGGGCCATTTGCCTTTCCTACTGACCTTGTGGTGCTGGAAATGGAGGAGCACAAGAGTGCAACTCTCATTCTAGGAAGACCTTTCCTAGCAACTGGCCGAACCCTCATTGACGTCCAAAAAGGGGAAGTAACCTTGAGAGTCAATGAGGAGGAGTTCAAGTTGAATGTTGTCAAAGCCATGCATCATCCAGACACCCAAAATGACTGCATGAGTGTTGATATTATTGACTCTCTGGTAAGAGAGGTCAATATGGCTGAGAGTCTCAAATCAGAGCTAGAGGACATCTTTAAAGATGTTCAGCCTGATCTGGAAGAATCAGAGAGAATAGTAGAACCTCTGAAAATCCCTTAGGAAGAGGAGAAACCTCCTAAACCCGAGCTCAAACCATTACCACCATCCTTAAAATATGCATTCTTGGGAGAAGGTGATACTTTTCCTGTGATCATAAGCTCTACCTTAGAGCCACAGGAAGAGAAAGCACTAATTCAAGTGCTAAGAACACACAAGACAGCTCTTGGGTGGTCCATCAGTGATCTCAAGGGCATTAGTTCAGCCAGATGCATGCACAAGATCTTACTGGAGGGTGACGCCAAGCCAGTGGTTCAACCACAAAGGCGGCTGAATCCAGCCATGAAGGAGGTGGTGCAGAAAGAGGTCACTAAGTTACTAGAGGCTGGGATAATTTATCCTATTTCTGATAGCCCCTGGGTAAGCACTGTCCAAGTCGTCCCTAAGAAAGGTGGCATGACAGTGGTTCATAATGAAAAAAATGAACTGGTTCCTACAAGAACAGTTACTGGGTGGCGTATGTGTATTGATTACAGAAGGCTCAATACAGCTACCAGAAAGGATCATTTTCCTTTACCATTCATAGACCAGATGCTGGAAAGACTGGCAGGTCATGAATACTACTGCTTCCTGGATGGATATTCAGGTTATAATCAAATTGCAGTAGATCCAAAAGATCAAGAGAAAACGGCATTCACATGTCCATCTGGAGTATTTGCATACAAAAGGATGCCATTTGGCCTGTTGGTGCACGAAATTGTGAACAATACTTTTCACAACTCTCATAATCCCCGGTAATGAACCCCAAAAACTTGGTGTTCAATACCATGGCATAAACACAACTTCGCACAACTAACCAGCAAGTGCACTAGGTCGTCCAAGTAATAAACTTTACGCGAGTAAGGGTCGATCCCACGGAGATTGTTGGTATGAAGCAAGCTATGGTCATCTTGTAAATCTTAGTCAGGAAAACTCAAATGGATATGGTGATATACGAATAAAACATAAAGATAAAGATAGAGATACTTATGTAATTTATTGGTGGGAATTTCAGATAAGCGCATGAAGATGCTGTGTCCCTTCCGTCTCTCTGCTTTCCTACTGTCTTCATCCAATCCTTCTTCCTCCTTTCCATGGCAAGCTTATGCAAGGGTTTCACCGTTGTCAGTGGCTACCTCCCATCCTCTCAGTGGAAATGTTCAACGCACCCTGTCACGGCACGGCTATCCATCTGTCGGTTCTCGATCAGGCCGGAATAGAATCCAGTGATTCTTTTGCGTCTGTCACTAACGCCCCGCCCTCAGGAGTTTGAAGCACGTCACAGTCATTCAATCATTGAATCCTACTCAGAATACCACAGACAAGGTTAGACCTTCCGGATTCTCTTGAATGCCGCCATCAGTTCTTGCCTATACCACGAAGACTCTGATCTCACGGAATGGTTGGCTCGGTTGTCAGGCGAGCACTCGGTTGTCAGGCGATCAACCATGCATCGTGTATCAGGAATCCAAGAGATATTCACCCAATCTAAGGTAGAACGGAGGTGGTTGTCAGGCACACGTTCATAGGTGAGAATGATGATGAGTGTCACGGATCATCACATTCATCAAGTTGAAGAACAAGTGATATCTTAGAACAAGAACAAGCGGAATTGAATAGAAGAACAATAGTAATTGCATTAATACTCGAGGTACAGCAGAGCTCCACACCTTAATCTATGGTGTGTAGAAACTCCACCGTTGAAAATACATAAGAACAAGGTCTAGGCATGGCCGAATGGCCAGCCTCCCAAAGAGGGTTCAATCATAAAAACATGATCAAAAGATAATAACACAATAGTAAAAGGTCATACTTATAGAAAACTAGTAGCCTAAGGTTTACAAGGATGAGTAAATGACATAAAAATCCACTTCCGCGCCCACTTGGTGTGTGCTTGGGCTGAGCAATGAAGCATTTTCGTGTAGAGACTCTTCTTGGAGTTAAACGACAGTTTTTGTGCCAGTTTGGGCGTTTAACTCCCACTTTGGTGCCAGTTCCGGCGTTTAACGCTGGAATTTCTGAAGGTGACTTTGAACGCCGGTTTGGGCCATCAAATCTTGGGCAAAGTATGGACTATCATATATTGCTGGAAAGCCCAGAATGTCTACTTTCCAACGCCGTTGAGAGCGCGCCAATTGAGCTTCTGTAGCTCCAGAAAATCTACTTCGAGTGCAGGGAGGTCAGAATCCAACAGCATCTGCAGTCCTTTTCAGTCTCTGAATCAGATTTTTGCTCAGGTCCCTCAATTTCAGCCAGAAAATACCTGAAATCACAGAAAAACACACAAACTCATAGTAAAGTCCAAAAAAGTGAATTTTAACTAAAAACTAATAAAAATATACTAAAAACTAAACCAAATATACTAAAAACATACTAAAAATAATGCCAAAAAGCGTACAAATTATCCGCTCATCACAACACCAAACTTAAATTGTTGCTTGTCCTCAAGCAACTGAAAATCAAATAAGATGAAAAGAAGAGAATATGCAATGAACTCCAAAAACATCTATGAAGATCAGTATTAATTAGATGAGCGGGGCTTTTAGCTTTTTGCCTCTGAACAGTTTTGGCATCTCACTTTATCCTTTGAAATTCAGAATGATTGGCTTCTTTAGGAACTCAGAATCCAGATAGTGTTATTGATTCTCCTAGCTAAGTATAATGATTCTTATTGAGTCTTGGCTGTGGCCCAAAGCACTCTGTCTTCCAGTATTACCACCGGATACATACATGCCACAGACACATAATTGGGTGAACCTTTTCAGATTGTGACTCAGCTTTGCTAAAGTCCCCAATTAGAGGTGTCCAGGGTTCTTAAGCACACTCTTTTTGCCTTGGATCACAACTTTATTTCTTTCTCTCCCTTTTTTTTCTTTTTTTCGTCTCTTTTCTCTTTTTTTTTGTATTCACTGCTTTTTCTTGCTTTAAGAATCATTTTTATGATTTTTCAGATCCTCAGTAACATGTCTCCTTTTTCATCATTCTTTCAAGAGCCAACATTCATGAATCACAAATTCAAAAGACATATGCACTGTTTAAGCATGCATTCAGAAAACAAAAGTGTTGCCACCACATCAAAAGAATTAAACTGTTATAAAATTCAAAATTCATGCAATTCTTCCCTTTTTCAATTAAGAACAATTTTTTATTCAAGAAAGGTGATGGATTCATAGGACATTCATAACCTTAAGGCATAGACACTTAAGACACTAATGATCATAAGACACAAACATGGACAAACATAAAGCATAAATTTTCGAAAAACAAGAAAATAAAGAACAAGGAGATTAAAGAACGGGTCCACCTTAGTGATGGCGGCTTGTTCTTCCTCTTGAAGATCTTATGGAGTGCTTGAGCTCCTCAATATCTCTTCCTTGTCTTTGTTGCTCCTCTCTCATGATTCTTTGATCTTCTCTAATTTCATGGAGGAGGATGGAATGTTCTTGGTGCTCCACCCTTAGTTGTCCCATGTTTGAACTCAATTCTCCTAGGGAGGTGTTCAGTTGCTCCCAATAGTCTTGTGGAGGAAAGTGCATCTCTTGAGGCATCTCAGGGATCTCATGATGAGAGGGGTCTCTTGTTTGCTCCATCCTTTTCTTAGTGATGGGCTTGTCCTCATCAATGAGGATGTCTCCCTCTATGTCAACTCCAACTGAATAACAGAGGTGACAGATGAGATGAGGAAAGGCTAACCTTGCTAAGGTAGAGGACTTGTCCGCCACCTTGTAGAGTTCTTGAGCTATAACATCATGAACTTCTACTTCTTCTCCAATCATGATGCTATGAATCATGATGGCCCGGTCTAGAGTAACTTCGGACCAGTTGCTAGTGGGAATGATTGAGCGTTGGATAAACTCCAACCATCCTCTAGCCACGGGCTTGAGGTCATGCCTTCTTAGTTGAACCGGCTTCCCTCTTGAATCTCTCTTCCATTGGGCGCCCTCTTCACAAATGTCAGTGAGGACTTGGTCCAACCTTTGATCAAAGTTGACCCTTCTAGTGTAAGGATGTTCATCTCCTTGCATCATAGGCAAGTTGAACGCCAACCTTACATTTTCCGGACTAAAATCCAAGTATTTTCCCCGAACCATAGTAAGCCAATTCTTTGGATCCGGGTTCACACTTTGATCATGGTTCTTGGTGATCCATGCATTGGCATAGAACTCTTGAACCATTAAGATTCCGACTTGTTGAATGGGGTTGGTAAGAACTTCCCAACCTCTTCTTCGGATCTCATGTCGGATCTCCGGATATTCACTCTTTTTGAGTGAAAAAGGGACCTCGGAGATCACCTTCTTCAAGGCCACAACTTCATAGAAGTTGTCTTGATGCACCCTTGAGATGAATCTCTCCATCTCCCATGACTCGGAGGTGGAAGCTTTTGCCTTCCCTTTCCTCTTTCTAGAGGTTTCTCCGGCCTTGGATGCCATAAATGGTTATGGAAAAACAAAAAGCAATGCTTTTACCACACCAAACTTAAAAGGTTTGCTCGTCCTCGAGCAAAAGAAGAAAGAAGAGAGTAGAAGAAGAAGAAATGAGGAAGAAGGGAATGGCTTTGTGTTCGGCCAAAGAGGAGGAGAAGTGGTGTTTAGGTTGTGTGAAAATGAAGGAGTGAAGAAGGGTTTATATAGGAGAGGGGGACTCATGGTTCGGTCATGTATGGGTGGGTTTGGGAGGGAAAGTGGTTTGAATTTGAATGGTGAGGTAGGTGGGGTTTTATGAAGGATGGATGTGAGTGGTGAAGAGAAAGATGGGATTTGATAGGTGAAGGGTGTTTGGGGAAGAGTTATTGAGGTGATTGGTGAATGGGTGAAGAAGAAAGAGGGTGGTGGGGTTGGTGGGGATCCTGTGGGGTCCACAGATCCTGAGGTGTCAAGGAAAAGTCATCCCTGCACCAAATGGCATGCAAAAATGCATTTTGAGCCAATTCTGGCGTTAAACGCCGGGCTGGTGCCCATTTCTGGCGTTTAACGCCAGGTTCTTGCCCTTTCCTGGCGTTTAACACCAGTCTGGTGCCCCTTTCTGGCGTTAAACGCCCAGAATGGTGCCAGACTGGGCGTTAAACGCCCATCTGCTAGCCTTACTGGCGTTTAAACGCCAGTAGGTTCTTCCTCCAAGGTGTGCTGTTTTTCTTCCTGTTTTTCATTCTGTTTTTGCTTTTTAAATTGATTTTGTGACTTCTCATGATCATCAACCTACAGAAAACATAAAATAACAAAGGAAAATAGGTAAAATATAACATTGGGTTGCCTCCCAACAAGCGCTTCTTTAATGTCAGTAGCTTGGCAGTGGGCTCTCATGGAGCCTCACAAATGCTCAGAGCAATATTGGAACCTCCCAACACTAAACTTAGAGTTTGAATGTGGGGGTTCAACACCAAACTTAGAGTTTGGTTGTGGCCTCCCAACACCAAACTTAGAGTTTGACTGTGGGGGCTCTATTTGACTCTGATTTGAGAGAAGCTCTTCATGCTTCCTCTCCATGGTGACAGAGGGATATCCTTGAGCCTTAAACACAAAGGATTCTTCATTCACTTGAATGATCAGTTCACCTCTATCAACATCAATCATAGCCTTTGTTGTGGCTAGGAAGGGTCTGTCAAGGATGATGGATTCATCCATGCACTTCCCAGTCTCTAGGACTATGAAATCAGCAGGGATGTAATGGTCTTCAATCTTCACCAAAACATCCTCTACAAGTCCATAAGCTTGTTTTCTTGAATTGTCTGCCATCTCTAGTGAGATTCTTGCAGCATGTACCTCAGAGATCCCTAGCTTCTCCATTATAGAGAGAGGCATGAGATTTACACTTGACCCTAGGTCACACAGAGCCTTCTTGAAGGTCATGGTGCCTATGGTACAAGGTATTGAAAACTTCCCAGGATCCTGTCTCTTTTGAGGTAATTTTTGCCTAGACAAGTCATCCAGTTCTTTGGTGAGCAAAGGAGGTTTGTTCTCCCAAGTCTCATTTCCAAATAACTTGTCATGCAGCTTCATGATTGCTCCAAGGTATTTAGCAACTTGCTCTTCAGTGACATACTCATCCTCTTCAGAGGAAGAATACTCATCAGAGCTCATGAAAGGCAAAAGTAAGTCCAATGGAATCTCTATGGCCTCATTTTGAGCCTCAGATTCCCATGGTTCCTCATTGGGGAACTCAGTGGAGGCCAGTGGACGTCCATTGAGGTCTTCTTCAGTGGCGTTCACTGCCTCTTCCTCCTCTCCAAATTCGGCCATGTTGATGGCCTTGCACTCTCCTTTTGGATTTTCTTCTGTATTGCTTCGAAGAGTACTAGGAGGGAGTTCAGTAATTTTCTTGCTCAACTGTCCCACTTGTGCCTCCAGATTCCTAATGGAGGACCTTGTTTCAGTCATGAAACTTTGAGTGGTTTTGATTAGATCAGAGACCATGGTTGCTAAGTCAGAGTGGTTCTGCTTAGAATTCTCTGTCTGTTGCTGAGAAGATGATGGAAAAGGCTTGCCATTGCTAAACCTGTTTCTTCCACCATTATTGTTGTTGAAACCTTGTTGAGGTCTCTGTTGATCCTTCCATGAGAAATTTGGATGATTTCTCCTTGAAGAATTATAGGTGTTTCCATAGGGTTCTCCTAGGTAATTCACCTCTTCCATTGAAGGGTTCTCAGGATCATAAGCTTCTTCTTCAGATGAAGCATCCTTAGTACTGCTTGGTGCATTTTGCATTCCAGACAGAGCTTGAGAAATCAAATTTGACTTGTTGAGTCAATATCTTGTTCTGAGCCAGAATGGCATTCAGAGTATCAATCTCAAGAACTCCTTTCTTCTGATTAGTCCCATTGTTCACAGGATTCCTTTCAGAAGTGTACATGAATTGGTTATTTGCAACCATTTCAATGAGCTCTTGAGCTTCTGTAGGCGTCTTCTTCAGATGAAGAGATCCTCCAGCAGAGCTATCCAAAGACATATTGGATAGTTCAGAGAGACCATCATAGAAAATACCTATGATGCTCCATTCAGAAAGCATATCAGAAGGACATTTTCTGATCAATTGTTTGTATCTTTCCCAAGCTTCATAAAGGGATTCTCCATCCTTCTGTCTGAAGGTTTGGACTTCCACTCTAAGCTTACTCAATTTTTGAGGTGGAAAGAACTTTGCCAAGAAGGCATTGACTAGCTTTTCCCATGAGTCCAGGCTTTCTTTAGGTTGTGAGTCCAACCATGTCCTAGCTCTGTCTCTTACAGCAAAAGGGAATAGCATAAGCCTGTAGACCTCAGGGTCAACCCCATTAGTCTTGACAGTGTCACAGATTTGCAAGAATTCAGCTAAGAACTGATGAGGATCTTCCAATGGAAGTCCATGGAACTTGCAATTCTGTTGCATTAGAGAAACTAATTGAGGCTTAAGCTCAAAGTTGTTTGCTCCAATGGCAGGGATAGAGATGCTTCTCCCATAGAAGTCGGGAGTAGGTGCAGTAAAGTCACCCAGCACCTTCCTTGCATTGTTGGCATTGTTGTTGTTTTCAGCTGCCATGGGTCCTTCTTCTTTGAAGATTTCTGTTAGGTCCTCTACAGAGAGTTGTGCCTTAGCTTTTCTTAGCTTTCGCTTCAAGGTCCTTTCAGGTTCAGGATCAGCTTCAATAAGAATGCTTTTGTCTTTGTTCCTGCTGATATGAAAGAGAAGAGAACAAGAAAATGTGGAATCCTCTATGTCACAGTATAGAGATTCCTTGAGGTGTCAGAGGAAAAGAAAATTAGAAGGAAGAGATAGAAGAATTCGAACTTAGTAAGATAGAGTTCAAATTGTGCATTGAGAAGGAGTTGTACTCCATTAATAGAAGGATGTGAGAAGAGAGGAAGAAATTTTCGAAAATTAAGTGAAAGATTTTGAAAACATTTTAAAAAAACTTTAATTGATTTTCGAAAATCAAGAGTGGGAAAGAAATCAAGTAATTTTTGAAAAAGATTTTGAAATTAGAAATCAAAAAGATATGATTAAAAACTATTTTGAAAAAGATGTGATTAAAAAGATATGATTGAAAAGTTATGCTTTTAAAAAGATATGATGGAAAAGATATGATTTGAAAACAATTTTAAAAAGATTTGATTTTAAAATTAATGACTTGGCTAACAAGAAAAGATATGATTCAAACATTAAACCTTTCTCAACAGAAAAGGCAACATACTTAAAATGTTCAATCAAATCATTAATTGTTAGCAAGTATCTTTGAACAAGGAAAGAAATTGATTTTGAAAAAGGTTTGATTGAAAAGATATGATTTGAAAAAGATTTGATTTTAAAAAACTTTGAAAACTTGAAAAAAATTGATTCGAAAACAAAATCCTCCCTCTTGTGCCATCCTGGCGTTAAACGCCCAGAATGGTGCACATTCTGGCGTTTAACGCCCAATGCACTACCTTTTTGGGCGTTAAATGCCCAACCAGGCACCCTGGCTGGCGTTTAAACACCAGTCTGTCCTTCTTCACTGGGCGTTTTGAACGCCCAGCTTTTTCTGTATAATTCCTCTGTTGTATGTTCTGAATCTTCAATTCTCTGTATTATTGACTTGAAAAGACATAAATTAAAAATATTTTTGGATTTTTAATAATGAGGAATAATCAAAATGCAATTAAAATCAAATAACAATGCATGCAAGACACCAAACTTAGCAGTTTGTATACTACGGACACTAACAACATGAGAATGCACATGAGAAACAACAAAACACTCAAGTCAAGAGAATTCAAAGATCAGAGCAAGGAAGTCATCAAGAACATCTTGAAGATTAATGAAGACACATGCATGAAAAATGCAAGAAGAACAGAAACATGCAATTGACACCAAACTTAAAATGAGACACTAGACTTAACAAGAAACATAAAATATTTTTTTGTTTTTTTATGATTTTGTAATTTTTTTTTTGGATTTTTCGAAAATTAAGTGGAAAAGAAAATAAAGGTATCAAAATTCTTAATGAGAATTCCAGGAATCATGCAATGTTAGTCTAAAGCTACAGTCTAAAGGAATTAGACATGGCTAGCCAAGCTTCAGCAGGACATTGCATTCAAGAGCTAAATTGATGAGAATCAATCAGCTTTGGTGATGATAAGAACATCACCTTGAAACACTAGAATTCATTCTTAAGAACTTTGAAGAAAAATACCTAATCTAAGCAACAAGATGAACCGTCAGTTGTCCATACACAAAACAATCCCCGGCAACGGCGCCAAAAACTTGGTGCGCGAAATTGTGAACAATACTTTTCACAACTCTCATAATCCCCGGTAATGAACCCCAAAAACTTGGTGTTCAATACCATGGCATAAACACAACTTCGCACAACTAACCAGCAAGTGCACTGGGTCGTCCAAGTAATAAACCTTACGCGAGTAAGGGTCGATCCCACGGAGATTGTTGGTATGAAGCAAGCTATGGTCATCTTGTAAATCTTAGTCAGACAAACTCAAATGGATATGGTGATATACGAATAAAACATAAAGATAAAGATAGAGATACTTATGTAATTTATTGGTGGGAATTTCAGATAAGCGCATGAAGATGCTGTGTCCCTTCCGTCTCTCTGCTTTCCTACTGTCTTCATCCAATCCTTCTTCCTCCTTTCCATGGCAAGCTTATGCAAGGGTTTCACCGTTGTCAGTGGCTACCTCCCATCCTCTCAGTGGAAATGTTCAACGCACCCTGTCACGGCACGGCTATCCATCTGTCGGTTCTCGATCAGGCCGGAATAGAATCCAGTGATTCTTTTGCGTCTGTCACTAACGCCCCGCCCTCAGGAGTTTGAAGCACGTCACAGTCATTCAATCATTGAATCCTACTCAGAATACCACAGACAAGGTTAGACCTTCCAGATTCTCTTGAATGCCGCCATCAGTTCTTGCCTATACCACGAAGACTCTGATCTCACGGAATGGTTGGCTCGGTTGTCAGGCGAGCACTCGGTTGTCAGGCGATCAACCATGCATCGTGTATCAGGAATCCAAGAGATATTAACCCAATCTAAGGTAGAACGGAGGTGGTTGTCAGGCACACGTTCATAGGTGAGAATGATGATGAGTGTCACAGATCATCACATTCATCAAGTTGAAGAACAAGTGATATCTTAGAACAAGAACAAGCGGAATTGAATAGAAGAACAATAGTAATTGCATTAATACTCGAGGTACAGCAGAGCTCCACACCTTAATCTATGGTGTGTAGAAACTCCACCGTTGAAAATATATAAGAACAAGGTCTAGGCATGGCCGAATGGCCAGCCTACCAAAGAGGGTTCAATCATAAAAACATGATCAAAAGATAATAACACAATAGTAAAAGGTCCTACTTATAGAAAACTAGTAGCCTAAGGTTTACAAGGATGAGTAGATGACATAAAAATCCACTTCCGCGCCCACTTGGTGTGTGCTTGGGCTGAGCAATGAAGCATTTTCGTGTAGAGACTCTTCTTGGAGTTAAACGCCAGTTTTTGTGCCAGTTTGGGCGTTTAACTCCCACTTTGGTGCCAGTTCCGGCGTTTAACGCTGGAATTTCTGAAGGTGACTTTGAACGCCGGTTTGGGCCATCAAATCTTTGGCAAAGTATGGACTATCATATATTGCTGGAAAGCCCAGAATGTTTACTTTCCAACGCCGTTGAGAGCGCGCTAATTGGGCTTCTGTAGCTCCAGAAAATTCACTTCGAGTGCAGGGAGGTCAGAATCCAACAGCATCTGCAGTCCTTTTCAGTCTCTGAATCAGATTTTTGCTCAGGTCCCTCAATTTCAGCCAAAAAATACCTGAAATCACAGAAAAACACACAAACTCATAGTAAAGTCCAGAAAAGTGAATTTTAACTAAAAACTAATAAAAATATACTAAAAACTAAACCAAATATACTAAAAACATACTAAAAACAATGCCAAAAAGCGTACAAATTATCCGCTCATCACCTGTGCAATGCACCTGCAACCTTTCAGAGATGCATGCTCTCAATTTTCACTGATATGGTGGAAAAATTTCTGGAAGTCTTCATGGATGACTTTTCAGTATTCGGAGACTCATTCAGCTCCTGTCTTGACCATCTAGCACTTGTTCTAAAGAGATGCCAAGAGACTAACCTGGTTTTAAACTGGGAAAAATGCCACTTTATGGTGACTGAAGGAATTGTCTTTAGGCACAAAATCTCAAACAAGGGAATAGAGGTGGATCAAGCTAAGGTAGAGGTAATTAAGAAATTACCACCACCTGCCAATGTTAAGGCAATCAGAAGCTTTCTGGGGCATGCAGGATTTTATAGGAGGTTTATAAAGGATTTTTCGAAAATCGCCAAACCTCTGAGCAACCTGTTAGCTGCTGACACGCCATTTGTCTTTGATAAAGAGTGTCTGCAGGCATTTGAGACTCTGAAAGCTAAATTGGTCACTGCACCAATAATCTCTGCACCAAACTGGACATTGCCATTTGAACTAATGTGTGATGCCAGTGACCATGCCATTGGTGCAGTGTTGGGACAAAGGCATGACAAGCTTCTACATGTCATTTACTATGCCAGCCATGTTCTAAATGACGCACAGAAGAATTACACAACCACAGAAAAAGAGCTACTTGCAGTGGTTTACGCCATTGACAAATTCAGATCCTATTTAGTAGGATCAAAAGTGATTGTGTACACTGATCATGCTGCTCTTAAATATCTACTCACAAAGCAGGATTCAAAACCCAGACTTATAAGATGGGTGTTGCTTCTGCAAGAGTTTGATATAGAAATAAGAGACAGAAAAGGGACAGAAAACCAAGTAGCAGATCACCTGTCTCGAATAGAACCAGTAGAAGGGGCATCCCTCCCTCTCACTGAGATCTCTGAAACCTTTCCGGATGAGCAACTCTTTGCCATCCAGGAAGTGCCATGGTTTGCAGATATTGCAAACTACAAGGCAGTGAGATTCATACCCAGAGAGTACAGCAGGCTGCAATCAAAGAAATTGATCACAGATGCAAAGTACTATCTTTGGGATGAACCATATCTCTTCAAGAGATGTGCAGACGGAGTAATCCGTAGATGTGTGCCTAAGGAAGAAGCGCAGAAGATTCTATGGCACTGCCATGGATCACAGTATGGAGGACATTTTGGAAGTGAGCGAACAGCCACAAGAGTCCTCCAATGTGGCTTCTACTGGCCTACTCTCTATAAAGATTCCCGAGCATTTGTACTTAATTGTGATAGTTGCCAAAGATCTGGCAATCTGCCTCACAGTTATGCCATGCCTCAACAAGGGATCTTAGAGATTGAGTTGTTTGATGTATGGGGTATTGACTTTATGGGACCTTTCCCACCATCATACTCAAACACTTACATTCTGGTGGTAGTGGATTATGTATCCAAATGGGTGGAGGCTATTGCAACACCCACTAATGACACTAAAACAGTGTTAAAATTCCTCCAGAAACACATCTTCAGCAGATTTGGTACCCCTAGAGTATTAATCAGTGATGGGGGCAGTCATTTCTGCAATAAACAGCTTTACTCTGCTTTGGTTCGTTATGGAGTTAGCCACAGGGTAGCTACTCCATATCACCCACAGACTAATGGGCAAGCTGAAGTCTCGAATAGAGAACTCAAAAGAATCCTGGAACGGACTGTAATTAACCATAGAAGGGATTGGGCAAGGAGCTTGGATGATGCTCTGTGGGCATACAGAACAGCATTCAAGACCCCTATAGGGACCTCTCCATACTAGCTTGTGTATGGAAAGACATGTCACTTGCCAGTGGAACTGGAACACAAGGCCTACTGGGCAACCAGATTCCTGAACCTTGATGCCAAGTTAGCTGGAGAAAAACATTTACTCCAGCTAAATGAGCTAGAGGAATTTAGACTCAACGCTTTCGAGAATGTAAAAATCTACAAGGAGAAAGCGAAATGATGGCATGATAAGAAATTGTCATCTAGAGTCTTTGAACCGGGGCAGAAAGTTCTGCTATTTAATTCCAGGCTCAAATTATTCCCCGGGAAATTAAAATCCCGGTGGAGAGGTCCATATGTGATTACAAGCGTATCACCATATGGATACGTAGAGCTTCAGGATAATGAATCCAACAAAAAGTTCATTGTTAATGGACAGAGAATTAAACATTATCTTGAAAGTAACTCCGAGCAAGAATGCTCGAAACTGAGACTTGATTAGAGCTCAGTGGTAGTCCAGCTAAAGACAATAAAGAAGCGCTTGCTGGGAGGCAACCCAGCCATTTACAAAGTTTATTTACTAATTAAATAAATTTCTTTTTTTTACAGGTATGTGTCCAAGTATCTTCAAGGTAAAATAGCAATTGCTTGAATTCACAGAGTTACAGGGGAATTTGGAAGTTCACTGGCGAAAAAAAAAAGCCAGTAAGAAACATTTTGGGCGTTGAACGCCCAAAAGAAGCACCCACTGGGCGTTCAACGCCAGTAAGGGTAGCCATCTAGGCGTTAAACGCCAGAAAGGAGCATTTTCTGGGCGTTAAACGCCAGAAAGAAGCACCTTCTGGGCATTTAACGCCAGATTGACAGCATCCTGGGCGTTCAGAAAAAGGCCCAGTGACAAAGGACTTCTTGGCGTTCAACGCCAGAAAGATGCATCAGCTGGGCGTTGAACGCCCAGGAGAAGCAACATTTGGGCGTTAAACGCCCAAAACATGCAGCGTTTGGGCGTTAACGCCAGAATGGTGGGGAGGAGGTAAAATTCGTTTTTCTTCACAAATTTTCTAATTTTTATGTTTCAATTCATGATTTCTTGCATAAACATGTTTCAATTCCAAAAATTTTAATCCTAATTTCTAAAAACCCTAATTTCTAAAATCCCTTTTTCAAAAATATCAAATGTATCTTAATTCATAAACACAAATCTTTTTCCAATCCAATTCTTTTTCAAATCTTTTTAATTTCTTCTCATATCTTTTTCAACTCATCTTATCTTTTTTTTCGAAACTGCCTCTCCTTCTACTCCTCTCCTTTCCTTTCTTTTGCTTTAGGACAAGCAAACCTCTAAGTTTGGTGTGATTTGCCATGATCACTGAGCTAAAACTCATTAAGATCATGGCACCTAAGGGAACAGGAAGAGCAAGGATGTGAACTTAAGGGAGCTAAAGCGTCAGAAATTAATTCTTGAAGGCACCCCACAGACTAGAGGAACATCTACTTCCCAAAATACAGGTTGTTAAGTTCTAATTCTAGCTTTAACTCTGTGATAGTATTATTATAGGATTTTACCTTAGAAGTTATATAGGAGTAGTAGTAATTAGCATATCTATTTTGGCTTTATTTCCAATTAAGTTATAACTTATTTTTCTCATCATCATCAAACATGAATAAAATAGTAGATTTTTAGAATAAAGAGGCAATTTAATTTTTTCGAGTTTTTAATAAGGAAGATTCTAATTATTTATATGTGGTGGCAATACTTTTTGTCTTCTGAATGAATGCTTGAACAGTGCATATTTTTGATATTGAATTTTATGAATGTTAAAATTGTTGGCTCCTAAAAGAATGATGAACAAGAGAAATGTTATTGATGATCTGAAAAATTATGAAATTGATTCTTGAAGCAAGAAAAAGCAGTGAAAAAAAAATTTTTTTTTCTTGCGGAAAAAAAATGCCAAAAAGAGAGAAAGAAAAAGCAAGCAGAAAAAGCCAATAGCCCTTAAAACCAAAAGGCAAGGGTAAAAAGGATCCAAGGCTCTGAGCATTAATGGATAGGAGGGCCCAAGGAAATAAATCCAGGCCTAAGCGGCTAAATCAAGCTGTCCCTAACCATGTGCTTGTGGCATGCAGGTCCAAGTGAAAAGCTTGAGACTGAGTGGTTAAAGTCGTGATCCAAAGCAAAAGAGTGTGCTTAAGAACTCTGGACACCTCTAATTGGGGACTCTAGCAAAGCTAAGTCACAATCTGAAAAGGTTCACCCAATTATGTGTCTGTGGCATTTATGTATACGGTGGTAATACTGGAAAACAAAGTGCTTAGGGCCACGGCTAAGACTCATAAAGTAGCTGTGTTCAAGAATCAACATACTAAACTAGGAGAATCAATAATACTATCTGAATTCTGAGTTCCTCTGGATGCCAACCATTCTGAATTTCAAAGGATAAACTGAGATGCCAAAACTGTTCAGAAGCAAAAAGCTACTAGTCCCGCTCATCTAATTAGAATCTGAGCTTCACTTGAAACTCTGAGATATTATTGTTTCTTAATTTCTTTTCATCCTATTTTATTTATCTAGTTGCTTGAGGACAAGCAACAGTTTAAGTTTGGTGTTGTGATGAGCGGATATTTTATACGCTTTTTGGGGGTAATTTCATGTAGATTTTAGTATGTTTTAATTAGTTTTTAGTTAAATTTTATTATTTTTAAGGAAAAAATCATATTTCTGGACTTTACTATGAGTTTGTGTGTTTTTCTGTGATTTCAGGTATTTTCTGGCTGAAATTGAGGGAGCTGAGCAAAAATCTGAGTTAGGCTGAAAAAGGACTGCTGATGCTGTTGGATCCTGACCTCCCTGCACTCGAAATGGATTTTCTGGAGCTACAGGAGTCCAATTGGCGCGCTCTCAATGGCGTTGGAAAGTAGACATCTAGGGCTTTCCAGCAATATGGAATAGTCCATACTTTGTGCGAAGAAAGACGACGTGACTTGGTGTTGAACGCCAAGTACATGCTGCTGTCTGGAGTTAAACGCCCAAAATACGTTATAACTTGGAGTTCAACTCCAAGAAAAGCCTCAGCTCGTGGACAGCTTTAGTCTTAGCCCCAGCACACACCAAGTGGGCCCCAGAAGTGGATTTCTGCACCAATTATCTTAGTTTACTCATATTCTGTAAACCTAGGTTACTAGTTTACTATTTAAACAACTTTTAGAGAATTATTTTGTACCTCATGACATTTTAGATCTGAAATTTGTACCTTTTGGCAGCATGAGTCTCTAAACTCCATTGTTGGGGGTGAGGAGCTCTGCAGCGTCTCGATGAATTAATACAATTACTTTTGTTTTCCATTCAAACACGCTTGTTCCTATCTAAGATGTTCATTTGCGCTTAAACATGAAGAAGGTGATGATCCGTGACACTCATCACCTTCCTCAGATCCATGAACGTGTGCCTGACAACCACCTCCGTTCTACATCAGATTGAATGAGCTTCTCTTAGATTCCTTAATCAGAATCTTCGTGGTATAAGCTAGAATTGATGGCGGCCACTCTTGAGAATCCGAAAAGTCTAAACCTTGTCCGTGGTATTCCGAGTAGGATTCAAGGATTGAATGGCTGTGACGAGCTTCAAACTCGCGATTGCTGGGCGTGATGACAAACGCAAAAGGATCAATGGATCCTATTCCAACATGATCGAGAACCAACAGCTGATTAGCCGTGCTGTGACAGAGCATTTGGAACGTTTTCACTGAGAGGATGGGAGGTAGCCACTGACAATGGTGACACCCTACATACAGCTTGCCATGGAAGGAGCCTTGCGTGTGGAAAAGGATTTCAAGGAAGAGTTGAAATTCAGAGGACAAAGCATCTCCAAAACCCCAACATGTTCTTCATTAATAAAGTAACAATTACTTATTCCAAACACTTTTACTTCTTACAATTAAATCCAAATAACCTTATTGACATCCTGACTAAGATTAATAAAATAAACATAGATTACTTCAAACCAATAATCTTCGTGGGATCGACCCTTACTCACGTAAGGTATTACTTGGACGACCCAGTGCACTTGCTGGTTAGTTGTACGGATTGCAAATTCGTGCACCAGTTATCAAGTCTCAAACATTAACCTGGAGCAAGTGGGACGGACCCCGACCCTTACTACTACCCAGGTATCAGAGTTACATTCATTCAAGACTCCATAATTAACTCATTTATCATAAACATCATTTTCCGTCTCATACCCGGAGCAAGTGGACAACGCCACTGCCTACTACCCGGGGTTATACATCACATTTCAACATTTTCCATTATTATCCATTTAACACATTCATTCATTAATCATATATGCATTTATACTCAGCCATAATCAATAATGGCTTTGCCGTGACCCGGCAATAACTCAGCCACCCGGCTCATGGTCCAATCAAGAACCAGCCATTTATCAATAAATATAGCCCTTCGGCTCATGGCATACACGGTCCCACCGTCATCCTCCATATCTCATATAATCATCATTGATCATCATTGATCATAACTTTTCCCTTTGCTTCACTCGCAAGTTACCACATCCCCTAGCTCCTTTCTCATTGCTAGTCATATCATAATGATTTAATACATAAAGGGTGAGATCAGAGGCTTAGAGGTATGAGATTTGGCTTTTAAAACTCAAAAATCAACTTTGGCATGAAAGCAGGGCCACGCGTACGCGTACTCCACGCGCACGCGTGGATGCCCACAAAGCTCATCGACGCGTATGCGTCATACACGCGGACGCGCGGATTGAAACACATCCAAACGACGCGTAAGCGTCAGCCACGCGTACGCGTGGGTGCATTTGCGCCCCAGGCACAAAACTGGCACAACTCTGGCACAACTCTCGGAAAAATGGCTGGGCATTGGGTGCAGCACATCGACGCGCACGCGCACACCACGCGCTCGCGTGGATGGTGCCTTCTCGAAGAACGATGCGTACACGCCAAGTGCGCCTACGCGTGGAGGGTCATTCTGCTAAAAAAATTTCTAAGTTAAAAGCTGCAGAATTCACAGATTCAACCCCCAATCTTCCGACGGACATAACTTCCTCATTTTAAATCGTTTTTCACCCGTTCTTCGAACGGCATGGACATCCCGGATCCAATTTCATTTCTAAATAGATTTGGCACAAAACAGAGATCCATAGTCCAAGTTATCTCCCGTCAAAGTATGCCCAAAAACCATGTTTTTCATATAAAACCACAAAGTGTCATTTTCAAAACAAGCCATTTTCAACTCTTTTCAAAATCAACCAAAACATGCCAATTTCAACCCTTTTTGAAACCAATCAAAATATACCAAAAATCAACATCAAGCCTCCTCAACTCATACATTAACACTTTACCACGATTCACAAAACTGCCATATAACCATCTTTACCCATTTCAAACAAATGGCTAAATTACAAACATATCAACATGTCATACATCCTTCCTCATCCCAATTTCCAATCAACCATCATTATACATAACCAATATCATACTCACTATCACGTGGTTTCACCCCCAAATCAACCTTAATCATTCCACAAGCATATATCACAACATACATATCTCTCAAGCATTATCATACTATCAAGGCATCAATAATCATACTCACATATATGACCACATAATATATATCAACCAAAATCAAACATACTTCATCTATACAATTTCACCCAAAATTACCAATTTTCACACTTCAAGTCCTCAAACCTCATTATTCAATAACCAACCCAATCATTCATATATTCATTATATGAAATTCATCCAATCACTTGTGTCATCATACAATGCACACATCAACTTACCTCCCTTACCTCTTTCCGGCCTCTGGCCCAAAATTTACGGCCTCCGGCCCAATTTCACTATTTTAATGCATAAACCACAAATTAATACTCATTACCCAATACATCAAATTTTCAATACACCAAGCATACAAGGCCACACAATTCTCAACCCAATCATCAATTCACATTACATACCAACTATGCATATTAGCATCAACCATTTACACAATCCAAACTTAATCCTAGGGGCATCTAGCCTAGGAATTCTCATCACACCACACGGTACTTAAATGAAACTTAAACCGTACCTCTTGTAGCCAAATCAATTGAGCCTCTTCTTTGGAAGTCTCCACCAACCTTAGCCCCAAGCCTCACCAAAGCTCCTCAAGCAACACCAATCTCCCAATTGTGCACCAAAACCATCAAATGCACTAACATAACCAATATTACATACATACATCAACCTAGGGCTCATAAAAATGACAAATCACAAGGGTTGGAGGGTTTCTTACCTTAACCCACTGAAGTTTGTGATGAATATCACCCATGGCTCATACTAGAGCACTCTTAAACAATCAAAATCACAAGGTTTCCTCAAAACCCAAACCAAATTCGAATTTGAAGAGGAAAATGAAAACTGGGAAGAGGACAGTGGATTACTCACCACAAAACTTAGATGGAATTGTAGAGGATGAGAAGAGCGACGCGTGGCCGCAAACGGCTCGTCAATCGGAGCTCCGTAGCTCAAGTTATGGTGGTTTGAAGATCAAAGAGAGTTAGGTTTTCTCTCTTCTCTTCTCTCTTCTCTATTTCAGCGCCCCAACCTCTCTTTTAGGGTAAAATGAGCTGAAATGCTCATAACTAATGTTTATATATGTTGGATCTTGGGCCCACTTAGGCCCAGTTCACTTATTTTTGTCCGTTGGCCCAATTTTGGACCAAAACCTTTAAGATTAGCGCTCTAAATCGCACTTCAAATATTTCTACCTCCCCTAATTATAATCCCTCATTTCTTAATCTTATTTACTCATAATCAATTTTCTCAGCTGCAGTACCAGACAGGTCTCAGCCGGTACTGCTGATCAAAATTTTACTGCGTGCTTTTACACAGAAAACTATGTCTTCCGACTCGGAAAAATTCACTGAATCCAACTATCATATTGAAATCATCAAATTCCAATTGCTAAATCTTCCAACCATATTCGCTCCTACTTAACTCATTATTTAATTAATTTCGGTTAGATCGGGTATTACAGGCATTGTTTTTAGGTAGTTTTTAGTAAGATGTAGCTACTTTTAGGGATGTTTTTATTAGTTTTTATGCAAAATTCACATTTCTAGACTTTACTATGAGTTTGTGTGTTTTTTTGTGATTTTAGATATTTTTTGGCTGAAATTGAGGGACCTAAGCAAAAATCTGATCAGAGGCTGAAAAAAGAACTACAGATGTTGTTGGATTCTGACCTCCTTGCACTCGAAATGGATTTCCTGGAGCTACATAACTCCAAATGGTGCGCTCTCAATTGCGTTGGAAAGTAGACATCCAGGGTTTTCCAATAATATATAATAGTCCATACTTTATTCGAGTTAGACAACCCAAATTGGTGTTCAACACCAGTTCCATGCTGCATTCTGGAGTAAAATGCCAGAAACACGTCATAATCCAGAGTTTAACCCCAAGAGAAGCCTCTGCATGTGTAAAGCTTAAGCTCAGCCCAAGCACACACCAAAGTGGGCCCCAAAAGTAGATTTCAGCACTTTGACTTATTTCTGTAAACCCTAGTAGCTAGTTTAGTATAAATAGAACTTTTTAATATTGTACTATGGGTCTTTGACCAAATTTTTGGATGAGCTTTTGGAACATCTTTGATTATTGTTAGTCCTTAGACACTGGGGGCTGGCCTTACGGCCATGTCTACCTTATTTTCACTTATGTATTTTCAACGGTGGAGTTTCTACACACCATAGATTAAGGTGTGGAGCTCTGCTGTACCTCGAGTATTAATGCAAAGTACTATTGTTCTTCTATTCAATTCACGCTTATTCTTATTCTAAGATATTCGCTGCACTTCAACATGATGAATGTGATGATCCGTGACACTCATCATTATTCTCACCTATGAATGCGTGCCTGACAACCAGTTCCGTTCTACCTTAGATTGAGCGCATATCTCTTAGCCTCCATTCCGAAAGATCGGAGTCTTCATGGTATAAGCTAGAATTATTGGCGGCCATTCCTAAGATCTAAAAAGTCTAAACCTTGTCTGTGGTATTCCGAGTAGGATTTGAGATGGGATGATTGTGACGACCTTCAAACTCGCGAGTGTTGGGCGTAGTGACAGACGCAAAAGAATCACTGGATTCTATTCCAACATGATCGAGAACCGACAGATGATTAGCCGTGCGGTGACAGCGCATTTGGACCATTTTCACTAAGAGGATGGGAAGTAGCCATTGACAACGGTGACACCCTACATACAGCTTACCATGGAAAGAAGTAAGAATGATTGGATGAAAGCAGTAGGAAAGCAGAGATTCAGAAGGAACACAGTATCTTCATGCGCTTATCTGAAATTACCACCAATAAATTACATAAGTATCTCTATCTTTATTTTATGTTTTATTTATCTTTATATTCGAAAACCATTATAACCAATTGAATCCGCCTGACTGAGATTTATAAGATGACCATAGCTTGCTTCAAGCCGACAATCTCCGTGGGATCGACCCTTACTCACGTAAGGTTTATTACTTGGACGACCCAGTGCACTTGCTGGTTAGTTGTGCGAAGTTGTGAAGAATGTGTATGAACCATAGTATTGTGCATCAAGTTTTTGGAGCCATTGCTAGGAAATTGTTCGAGTTGTGAAAAGTATGAGTCACAATTTTGCCTATCAAGTTTTTGGCGCCGTTGCCGGGGATTGTTTGAGTTTGGACAACTGACGGTTAATCTTTTGCTCAGATTAGGTAGTTTTCTTTTCAAAAAGTTTTCAAAAATCTTTCAAAAAATTTTTTCTTCTTTTTCATTTTCCAAATAATTTTCGAAAAAAATTTAATTAATAAAATCATAAAAACCTAAAATATTTTGTGTTTCTTGTTTGGGTCTAGTGTCAATTTTTAAGTTTGGTATCAATTGCATTTTTTTTTTAAATTTGTGCATTTTTCGAAAAACTCATGCATGGTGTTCTTCATGATCTTCAAGTTGTTCTTGACAAGTCTTCTTGTTTGATCTTTATATTTTCTTGTTTTGTGTTTTTTGTTGTTTTTCATATGCATTTTTGCATTCATAGTGTCTAAGCATTGAAAATTTCTAAGTTTGGTGTCTTGCATGTTTTTTTTTTCTTGAAAATTTTTCAAAAATAAGTCTTGATGTTCATCTTGATCTTCAAAGGTTCTTGGTGTTCAAATTGACATTCATAGTGTTCTTGCATGTTTTCTTTGTTTTGATCTTAATTTTTCATGTTGTGAATCATTTTTGTGTTTTTCTCTCTCCTCGTTAAAAATTCAAAAATAAAAAATATCTTTCCCTTATTTCTCTCATAAATTTCGAAATTTTTGGGTTGACTTAGTCAAAAATTTTTAAAATAAGTTGTTTCTTGTTAGTCAAGTCAAGATTTCAATTTTAAAAATCTTATCTTTCCAAAACTTTTTCAAAAACCAAATCTTTTTCATTTTTTCTTTTATATTTTTGAAAATATTTTTAAAATTAATTTTCAAAATATTTTTCTTAATTTCATTTCAAATTTTCAAAAACTTTACTAACAATTAATGTGATTGATTCAAAATTTTGAAGTTTGTTACTTTCTTGTTAAGAAAGGTTCAATCTTTAATTTCTAGAATCATATCTTTTAGTTTCTTGTTAGTCAAGTCATCAATTTTAAAAATCAAATCTTTTTCAACCATATCTTTTCAATCATATATTTTTCAAAATCTTTTCTAACTTCTTATCTTTTCAAAATTGATTTTCAAATCTTTTTCAACTAACTAATTAACTTTTTGTTAGTTTCTTATCTTTTTCAAAACCACCTAACTACTTTCCTCTCTCTCTAATTTTCGAAAATCACTTCCCTCTTTTTCAAAAACCTTTTTAATTAACTAATTGTTTTTAATTTCAATTTTATTTCTTCTCTTAATTTTTGAATTCTAACTTAAAATTAAAATAAAAACAAAAATAATTTTCTTTTCTTAAAAATAATTTTCAAAAACTCCTCTCTCTCACCTCTTCTATTTATTTTATTTATTTACTAACACTTCTCTTTATCTAAAAATTCGAACCCTCTCTTCTCCTTTGTGTTCGAATTTTTCTTCTCCTTCTTCTATTCTTTTCTTCTTCTACTCACATAAAGGAATCTCTATACTGTGACATAGAAGATTTCTCTTCCTTTTCTATTCTCTTCTTTTTCATATGAGCAGGAGCAAGGACAAGGACATTCTTGTTGAAGCAGATCCTGAACCTGAAAGGACTCTGAAGAAGAAGCTAAGAGAAGCTAAAGCACAACAATCCAGAGAAAACCTTACAGAGAATCTCAAAAAAGAAAGAGACATGGCCGAACCCAACAACAAAGCAAGGAGGATGCTTGGTGATTATACTACACCTACTTCAAATTTTTATGGAAGAAGCATCTCAATCCCTGCCATTGGAGTAAATAATTTTGAGCTGAAGCCTCTACTAGTTGCTCTAATGCAACAGAACTGCAAGTTTCATGGACTTCCATCAGAAGATCCTTATCAGAAAACTTGATGAGTATTTTGGTGGAAAAATGAATTTCTCCCAAAACACACAGATCTAACTGGCAAGTGCACCGGGTCGCATCAAGTAATAAAAACTCACGGGAGTGAGGTCGATCCCACAGGGATTGATGGATCAAGCAACTTTAGTGGGTGATTAGTTTAGTCAAGCTAACATTGAGTGAATTGTGTGAAGTTGAGCAACAGAAGGTAAAAATTGCAATGAATTTAAATTGCAGAAAGTAAATGGAACTGAAACTTAAAGAGCAAGAAATATAAATTGCAAGAATCTTAAATTGCAAGAATTATAAATTGCATGAAATTGTAAAGGGAATTAGGAATTGGATTTGCAGAATTTAAACAAGGAGAAGTTAAATTGCAACAAGCAGAGAAGTAAAAGATGGATTCGATTGATTCGGAATCAAAACAGAAATGTAAATAAACATGAAAAGTAATAAACAGAGAATGTAAAATTGAAATTAAGATCTCAGGACCCAAGAGACTAGATAACCAAGTCTAGATCTCAATGCCTTCCTAGATCCAACAAGAGCAATTGCAAAGAAATTAAAGAAATGTAAAGTGCAGCAAAAGTAGATGAAGAGCAATTAACAGAAAATTAGATTCAATTAAGCAGTAAAGAAAGCAGAGAGAAATCTCAGAGGGAGAATGAAACAGAACACCTTCAGTTCTCCACCCAAGATTCAAAAAACAAAGACAAGAAAATTAAAGAGAGAGCTCTCTACTACTACTCCTAATGCTCCCTAGTGGAGCCGGCCTCCTCACAAATATGAAAATGATGCCTTATATAGGCTTTACAAAATGAAAATGAAAATTAAAAATAAATTACAGTTAAATGAAATTCCTATTTTATCTATTTCTTGTGCCTTTGAGTGATGATCATTTGGGCCCTTGCTCTTGATGGAATTGGGTTGATAAAGGCCTTGGTTGATTGCTCCTGGAGTTTGAAGAGGAACCGAATTGAACCGGGTTGAGTTTGCAAAAGTTGGACCAAAAGTTGGAGCTAACGTTAGGGGTCTAACTTTGGCTCCAACTTTTCATAGCAGCCCACAAATCTTGCTGGTATGAACGTTGGTGCCAACGTTAGGGGTCTAACTTTGACCCTAACGTTGGCCTCCCTTATGCACATTTATGGGGCTAACTTTGTCCTCTTGTCATGTTGCCAAATTTATGCCCAATATAAACTATCATATATGGTTGGAAAGCTCTGAATGTCAGCTTTCTAACCCACTTGGAATCACTTCAATTGGACATTTACAACTCAAGTTATGATCATTTGAAGAGGGCATGGTCGCTGGCTTTGGTGTGCAGCGTTTGAGGTAACGTTAGCCCTCAAACATTGGCGAAAACGCCAGTTCTGGAGGCTCAAATGTATTGTCCACCCCATACTATTATACATTGTTGGAAAGCCCTGGATGTCTACTTTCCAATGCCGTTGGGAGCACATTATTTGGAGCTCTACAGCTCGAGTTATACTCCTTTGAAGGTGCAGAGGTCAGTTGGCCTCACTGCAGGTTGCCACCATGTTCGTTTATGCACATTGCGGGGCAGTTTTCTCCCTCAATTTTAGTGTCCACCATGCAGTGCCATATATGCTTGGAAAGCTCTTGATTCCTACTTTCCAATTCTTCTTAAATCACCTCATTTGGAGCTCTGTAGCTCAAGTTATTCTTGTTGGAAGTATACCCCTTCAAGCTGTTGTGGTGTGTGGCGCCAACGTTAGCCCAAAAGTTAGGGGGCTAACGTTGGCGCAAACTTTTGCCCATTCCTTTACATCTTCATGTGCCAACGTTAGCCTCCAAGTTAGGGGGCTAACGTTGGCGCAAACGTGAGTAGCCCCTGGGAGTGTTTTTCAGCTTCCAACGTTAGCCTCCAAGTTAGGGGGCTAACTTCAAGGCTAACTTTTTACCCAAAACTTTTTGTCCTCTCTTCCTCCTTGTTTTGAGCCACGTTTTTCTTCCTTTGGGCCACGCTTTTCTTCCTTGATTTGGTTATGGGTCACGCTTTTAGAAGCGTGGCCTAAGCCTCCAAAGTGTGCTCCAACTTCAAAGTGTGCCCAAAATTCCTCTTTTCTTCTTTTTAGCTTATTTTGTGCTCTTTTTGCTTCTTTTTCTTCTTATTTCCTACAAAGTTTATCAAATCAAAAGATCAAAGAAATGTACCATTTAAGCACCAAAGAATGCAATATTTAAGCACTAATCATAAATTTCTTGTATGAAAAAGCATAGAAAAACATGACATGGTGACATGTCATCATTTTTAACTGAATTCTTGTAGATATGTAATACTGTTAAGACTAATGGAGTAGATCCTGAAGTCTACAGGCTCATGCTTTTCCCTTTTGCTGTAAGAGACAGAGCTAGAACATGGTTGAACTCACAACCTAAAGATAGCCTGGCTTCTTGGGATAAGCTTGTCACGACCTTCTTGGCCAAGTTATTTCCTCCTCAAAAGCTGAGCAAGCTTAGAGTGGATGTTCAGACCTTCAAGCAAAAAGATGGTGAATCCCTCTATGAAGCTTGGGAAAGATACAAGCAGTTGACCAAAAAGTGTCCTTCTGACATGCTTTTAGAATGGACCATTTTGGATATATTCTATGATGGTCTATCTGAATTCTCTAAGATGTCACTGAACCATTCTGCAGCTGGATCCATTCACCTAAAGAAAATGCCTGCAGAAGCTCAAGAACTCATTGACATGGTTGTAAATAACCAATTCATGTACACCTCTGATAGGAATCCTGTGAGCAATAGGACGCCTCAGAAGATGGGAGTTCTTGAAATTGATGCTCTGAATGCCATATTGGCTCAGAACAAAATATTGACTCAGCAAGTCAACATGATTTCTCAGAGTCTGAATGGATTGCAAAACGCATCCAACAGTACTAAAGAAGTATCTTCTGAAGAAGAAGCTAATGATCCTGAGAACCCTGCAATGGCAGAGGTGAATTACATGGGTGAAGCCTATGGAAACACCTATAATCCCTCATGGAGAAATCATCCAAATTTCTTGTGGAAGGATCAACGAAAGCCTCAACAAGGCTTTAATAATGGTGGAAGAAACAGGTTTAGCAATAGCAAGCCTTTTCCATCATCTTCTCAGCAATAGACAAAGAATTCTGAGCAGAGCCCCTCTAGCTTAGCAAGCATAGTCTCTGATCTATCTAAGGCCACTTTAAGTTTCATGAATGAAACAAGGTCCTCCATTAGAAACTTGGAGGCACAAGTGGGCCAGCTGAGTAAAAGAGTCACTGAAACTCCTCCTAGTACTCTCCCAAGCAATAAAGAAGAGAATCCAAAAAGAGAGTGCAAGGCCATTAATATTATCAAAATGGCCGAATCTGAATCCCAATGAGGAAGACCTTATGGGACGTCCTCCAGACAGAAAGGAGTTCTCTATTGAGGACCTAAAGGAATCTGAGGCTCATATAGAGACCATAGAGATTCCATTAAACTTCTTTCTACCATTCATGAGCTCTGAGAACTATTCTTCCCTCGAAGAGGATGAAAATGTAACTGAAGAGCAAGTTGCTCAATATCTAGGAGCCATCATGAAGCTGAATGCCAAGTTGTTTGGTAATGAGACTTGGAAAGATGAACCTCCCTTGCTCATTAGTGAACTAAATACATGGGTTCAACAAACTTTACCTCAAAAGAAACAAGATCTTGGTAAATTCTTAATACCATGTACCATAGGCACCATGACCTTTGAGAAGACTCTGTGTGACCTGGGGTCAGGCATAAATCGTATGCCACTCTCTATAATGGAAAATCTGGGGATCTTTGAGGTACAAGCTGCAAGAATCTCATTAGAGATGGCAGACAAGTCAATAAAACAAGCTTATGGATTGGTAGAAGACGTGTTAGTGAAGGTTAAAGGCCTTTACATCCCTGCTAAATTCATAATCTTAGACGCTGGGAAGGATGAGGATGAATGCATCATCCATGGAAGACCCTTCCTAGCCACAGCAGGAGCTGTGATTGATGTTGACAGAACAGAGCTAGTCCTTCAATTGATTGGGGACTACCTTGTGTTTAAAGCTCAAGGATCTTCCTCTGCAACCATGGAGAGGAAGCATGAAAGGCTTCTCTCAATACAGAGTCAAACAAAGCCCCCATAATCAAACTCTAAGTTTGGTGTTGGGAGGCCACAACCAAACTCTAAGTTTGGTGTTGAGAAGCCCCCACATTCAAACTCTAAGTTTGGTGTTGGGAGGGCCAAACAATGCTCTGAACATCTGTGAAGCTCTATGAGAGCTCACTGTCAAGCTATTGACATTAAAAAAGCGCTTATTGGGAGGCAACCCAATTTTTATTTATCTATATTTCTATTGTTCTTTTATGTTTTATTAGGTTTATGATCATATGGAGTCACAAAACAATTCCAAAAATTAAAAACAGAACAAAAAAGAGCAGAAGAAAAAGCACACCATGGAGGAAGAGCAGTCTGGCGTTTAAACGCCAAAAACAAGCACCAAGCTGGCATTTAATGCCAGAAACAAGCATCAGGCTGGCGTTAAACGCCAGAAACAGGTTACATCTGGGCGTTTAACGCTAGAAACAAGCACCAAGCTGGCGTTTAACGCCAGAAACAAGCATCAAGCTGGCGTTTAATGCTAGAAACAAGCGTCAGGCTGACGTTAAACGCCAGAAACAGGCTACATTTGGGCATTTAACGCCAGAAACAAGCATCAGTCTGGCGTTAAATGCTAGGATTACATACAGAGGGCGTTTTACACACCTAAAAGGTGCAGGGATGAGAAATCCTTGACACCTCAAGATCTGTGGACCCCACAGGATCCCCACCTACCCCCACTTTTCTCTTCTTCACACAATCCAATAACACTATATCTCTTCTTCCCCTTGGCTGAAACCCACACCTCTCTCCCTCTCCTCCATATCTTCTTCTTCTTCTTCTATTCTTTCTTCTTTTGCTCGAGGGCGAGCAACATTCTAAGTTTGGTGTGGTAAAAGCATTGCTTTTTGTTTTTCCATAACCATTTATGGCACCTAAGGCTGGAGAAACCTCTAAAAAGAGGAAAGGGAAGACAAAAGCTTCCACCTCCGAGTCATGGGAGATGGAGAGATTCATCTCAAGGGTCCATAGCTCAGTAGTAGAGCATTTGGCAGCAAACAAGAGAGCCCACTCATGGACCTCAACAAGAGCATGAGGAATTCCCTCATCAAGAAACCCCTGAGATACATCAAGGGATACATTTTCTTCCACACAACTATTGGGAGCAACTAAGGATAGGAGCACCAAAAGCACTAAGGATCAATGATAAACCACTATTTTATGATTTATGTTGTGCTTAATTGAGTGGATTTTATCAACTCTTTACCCACTTATTCATATGATTTGCATGTTTTATATTTTCCTTCCTGATTCTGTGCTATGATTGAAAACATGCTTCTTTGGCTTTTATTTCCTTTTATTTTAATCCTCTCTTATTACCATTAGATGCCTTGATATGTGTGTTAAGTGATTTCAGGAATTACAGGGCAGGAATGACTTAGAGGATGGAAATGAAGCATGCGAAAGTGAAAGGAATACAAGAAGTTGAAGGAACTAAAAAGCTGTCAGCCTGACCCTCTCACACTAAAATGATCATAAATGGAGCTACAAAGGTCCAAATGATGCGGTTCCACTTGCATTGAAAAGCTAACGTCCGCGGCTTCGATTTGATATATAATTCGCCATAGTGGCCATACAGATAGGCGATGCAAACGCGCGCTCCACACAGACGCGTCGCATCTGCGAACTTCAATCAGCGCGGACACGTGGACGACGCCTCCACGTCACTTTGCCGCGACCTGTACGGACCAAATTTCACAATCAGCGACTTCTGGGCTGTTTTTGGCCCAGTTTTCGGCCCAGAGAACACAGATTAGAGGCTATAAAGGGGGGGGGGAATGCATCCATTCGTAATGAGGTTTTTCATAATTCACTTTTCATAGTTTTAGATGTAGTTTTTAGAGAGAGAGGCTCTCTCCTCTCTCTTAAGATTTAAAATTAGAAATTTTAGAAGTTAGGAATTTATCTCATCTTCATGTCAGGTTCAATATTCCTTTATTTTGACTTCTCTTCTACTTTGAGATACTTTAATACTTTTATTTTATGTTTGATTTATGTTGCCCAATTGGCTTATGAATATTTTCCATGTTAGATTTTATTACATTGAACGTATATTATTTGAGGTATTTCAGATCTAAGATTCTTAATTAGCTTTTTATGTTGTTGGCTTTAATTAATTAACTGGAAGCTCTTGAGTTCTCAACTATTCATGATTGATTGTTATGTCGGCTAATTAACTGAAATTCCACTAACTCTAGTCTTTCCTTAGGATTTGGCTAGGACTTGGAAAATCTAACCAATTGGTTCACTGGACTTTCCCTTGCTTACGCAAGGGTTAACTAAGTGGGATTAACTTCCATTCTTATAGGAGAAACTAGGATAGGACTTCCGAATTTTTATATCTTGCCAAGAGTTTATTTTATAGTTATTTATTTATTTCGCTTATTATATATCATACTTGTTCCCCACTTTCAAAATCCCAATTTACAAAACCCATAACCAATAATAAGAACATACCTCCCTGCAATTCCTTGAGAAGACGACCCGAGGTTTGAATACTCGGTTATCAATTTTAAAAGAGTTTGTTACTTGTGACAACCAAAACATTTGTACGAAGGGATATCTGTTGGTTTAGAATCTATACTCACAACGCGACTATATTCTTATAAAATTCTTTACTAGCAAAAATCCTAACATCAATCAAGCAACAGAGGCAAGAAAGAGACATAGAGAAGCTCAAAGACACCATTGGTCCTTCAAGAATAAGGTGCCACCCTCACTAAGGTGGACTCATTCCTTAACTTTCTTGTTCTTATCTCTCTGTTTTTCGATTTTATGCTTTATGTTTGTCTATGTTTTGAGTCTTTACTACATGATCATTAGTATTTAGTAACTATGTCTTAAGGCAATGAATAATTCCATGAATCCTTCACCTTTCTTAAATGAAAAATGTTTTTAAAACAAAAGAACAAGAAGTACATGAGTTTCGAGTTCATCCTTGAAATTAGTTTAATTATGTTGATGTGGTGACAATACTTTTTGTTTTCTGAATGAATGCTTGAACAGTGCATATTTTTGATCTTGTTGTTTATGAATGTTAAAATTATTGGCTCTTGAAATAATGATGAACAAAGAGAAATGTTATTGATAATCTGAAAAATCATGAAATTGATTCTTGAAGCAAGAAAAAGCAGTAATGAGTGTTTCCTTTTCTTGGAGGTAGTGGCTATGGCCTTTCCTTTGTCTGACATCCTGAAAATAAGGATAGAATAGAATATAAGTGACTAAGCAAATAGCACGAAGCAAGTAAGACATGTTCAGGATGTAAGATGAACGACAAAGATGCATGTGGTGAACTAAAATTGAAAACATGGATAGCAAGTAAGCACATAAAACATAGCCATAAACCAAGAATTCAACATTTCAATCAATGTAGCACAATGCTCAAAGAGTAGGTATATTCATCAATTATACCCTAAAAGAGTGGTTAAAGGGTTAAGTGTAATTAAAAAGTGAAGTTAGTAAGTTAGAGAAGTTAGAGAGTTAAGAAAATGAAGTTAGAGGATTAGTGGTATAGTGAAGAATTGCCTAATGAAAAGAAATATGTAAATTGTGCACAACAATTATGTTCACCATCATGAGAGTATGGAATTCTCAAAAATACATGAGTTCACTTGGGTGATGCCAATTGCGGGAACTAACATAAGAACAGAAAAGCTGTCCCAAAAGTCCCGGGTATTGAACTTTGTAAGTTATGCAAAGCTCAGTTTGAAAGTGCCAAGTTCAATTTCAAAACCGATATCTAAAAGTGAAACAGTTTTATCAAAAAAATTGGGCAGCATTTCGGCTTAAAATTGGATGTTCCCGGATAGCAAAAGCAAACAAGAAATAGCTCAACAGTACCATTCAAATACCAATCACAGAATCGAGCAAGCATAGCAATAGGATAGGTACATCATGGCAAAGTATAATCAAACCACTCAGCAGCAAACAATATGTACATAAGAAGGTAAACAAATATGGCGCACTTATCAGGCCTAGAATCCTCTATCCAGAACCTAGCTACCTAACAGCAGATATCTCTAGCTAACTTAACATGAGAAAATCAAGTTCTAGCTAACTAAAACTAACAGTAACTAAGAGTAAAATTAAGAAACACGGAAGCAGAGTTGAGGTGGAAGCAGGTAACCTGGAAGCTGGGCAGAATCAGAAATGGGTAGGCAGGGGGTTGACAGGGGGTTGAGGCAGAAACAGAGAGAGAGTTGCCGCCTTAGATGGTGGCGGCGGTGATCCTGTGCCGGCACCTGGTTTCAGCGCCGGTGGTGGCAGTGAGCGAGAGAGGATGAGAGGGGATGAGAGTGTGTGTGTGAACGAGAGAGTGAGGATGGTCGGAGCGTAGCAGGGAGGAAGAGAGTAGGAGACGGTAGGAGACATTGGAGAAGATGAGAGTAGGGGGTGAAGTTCGCGACTGCGCAACTTTCCTCACATCCTAGGGTTATCTTGTTTTCAAATCGACACGGGCGCGCACATGGCGCCTTCGCGTGCATTGATGATTTGGGAACCGATTCATGAGCGCCTTGTGCGCTTACGCGTGCTAGACGAGAATTGGAAAAAGTGCGTGCGCGTATGGTGCGCGCAAGCGTCCTTAAGGTTAGGCTGGAGGCCTAAGGTTGGCGTAGGGCAGGTGTAACTCTCTGGATTATGGCTTAGAAGTTGCATCACCAGATCGGCGCGGACGCAGCAGATGCGCACGCGCGCGGATTCTCTTATAGACTCATGGGCACGGAGGCGCACAGTGCGCGTCCATGCCGATCTGGTGATGCAACTTCTAAGCCATAATCCAGAGAGTTACGCTTGCCCTGGGCCATTTTGATGATTAGATTTTTGACGGTTTAGAATTTCACTAATGAAATCTCGTTGTAAAGTATAGTCTCTAAACTAACAATAATCCTTTCATACAAAAATTTCTTTGTCACAAGTACAAACCCCTAAAATCTATAAACCGAAGTATTTAAACCTCGGGTCGTCTCTCAAAGGACTTGCAGGGTAGTGTTCTTGTTATTGTTTATGAACTTGTTTATTTTGGGGTTTTAGATGAGAATTATGAAACGTAAATGGAAATGAAATTTTATTAACAAAATGGTCTTGGCAAAGTTTGATGATCAAGGACCTATATCATTATCACTAATCACAATCATGATAGTAGCAAGTATCAATCTCACTAAGTCATCCTCTAGCTAATAGCAAAGGAAAGTCAAGTGAGTTATATCAATCCAAGTCCATAAATCCTAGTTCACTAATTGAATTAATGAAAGCTAGAGTCAATGGCTTTCAACTATCAATCACTTGGATATTAGTAACTCAAGAGTTCCTAAGTTATCTTCCCAAGCCAAGAATATAAAATTCTATTCTAACATTCTCCCAAGCATTTCATCAAACACTTGAAAGGTGCAAAAGAAAAGTATAGTAAATCACAACAAGAATGAATTCTAACTACAATTGAATGTAAAGAATTAACAACAACAATCAAGAAAATCACAATTATCATGAATTACCTCAAATTGCATTATTAAAAGAAAACAAAAGAACAACATTAGATCCACAACAAAATGAAGAATTGCAAGAATTAAAGTACATAACTAGAGAGAGGAAGAAGAGAAGAGTAAGAATTAATAAACGACAAGTAAATCAAAGTATGAATTAATCCTAGATCTAAGAAGAGAGATTAACCTAAACCTAATCCTAATTCTAGAGAGAAGTGAGAGCTTCTCTCTCTAGAAGCTATCTCTAAACTAATCCTAATGTGAATGTATGAACTATTGATGAAAGATGATGAAAGATGATGCCTTCCCCTTCAATCCTTGGTCCTTTTAATGGATTTTGGTGCCAAAGTTGGTTGCATTGGGCCCCATAGCTTCCCAGAAATCGCTGGGCACGAGTTTCATTTAAAAATCACGTGTGGCCTTCAGTGCGAACGTGCATAGTATGCGTACGCGTCCCTGGTCGATATTGCAATATGCGCGCGAGCGCCTTGTGCGCGTGCGCGTCCTTGGACGAGATCAGTTCTTTGGCTTTTTGTGCTTCTCTCTACTTGCATGCTTACTTCCTTGTTCCTTTGATCCATGCCTAGCCTATTTTAACCTGATATTACTAGCAAACACATCAAGGCATCTTATGAAAACAAGGATGAATTAAAATTATCAAAGTAAAGGCTTAAAAAGAATGTTTTTACACTCAAGCACAAACACGGGAGAGATAACAAAACCATGCTAATTCATTAGTTAAATGTGAGAAAATGTTATCAAAATACTCTAAATTCAACACAAGATAAACCCTAAAAATGGGGTTTATCAGATCCTCAAGGAGGATAACTAGCCACCATCATTTAGGTGGATTCATTCTCTTTACACCCCTTTTTTGTTTTATTTTTTGTTGTCTGTCTATTTATTTATTTGTTCTCTTGTTCTAGTTGCATGATCATTTTCATATGATGTCTCAAAGATGTAAAACAATCCATATATCTCTCACCATGCTTAAAATAAAATTTTTATTGAAAAGAATTTAGAGATGCATGAATTTCTAGTTTTTAAATAAGATTAGTTTAATTATGTTGATGTGGTATCATTTGCTTTTGTTTTCTGAATGTATGAAATAAACAGTGCATATTTAAAGTTGAAATTTATGAATGTTGGCTCTTGAAAGAATAAGGAAAAAGGAAAAGTTTTATTGATAATTTGTAAAATCTAAAAATTGATTCTTGAAGCAAGAAAAAGCAGCAAAAAGAAAAAGAAAAGCTTGCATGCGAAAAAAATTGGCGAAAAAAATAAAACGAAAGAAAAAAAACAAAAAAGCAAGCAAAAAAAGCCAATAGCCCTTAAAACCAAAGGGAAAGGGTAAAAGGGCCCAAGGCTTTGAGCATCAGTGGTTAGGAGGGCCCAAAGGAATAAAATCCTGGCCTAAGCAGCTAAACCAAGCTGTCTCTAACCATGTGCTTGTGGTGTAAAGGTGTTAAGTGAAAAGTTCTGAGTGGTTAAAGTCATGGTCCAAAGCAAAAAGAGTGTGCTTAAGAACTCTATACACCTCTATCTGAGGACTCTAGCAATGCTGAGTCACAATCTGAAAAGGTACACCCAGGTAAAGTGTCTGTGGCATTAATGTATCCGGTGGTAATACTAGAAAACAGAACGCTTAGGGTCACGACCAAGACATAAAAAGATGTGTTCAAGACTCAAAATAAGCTTAACTAGGAAAGTCAATAGTATCATCTGGATTCTATGTTCTTAAAGATGCCAACATCTCTGAGTTTCAATGGATAGTGAGATGCCGAAACTATTCAGAAGGAAAAAACTACTAAGTCCAGCTCATTTGATTTTTACTAAGCTTCATTTGAAACTTACAAATTTATTGTATCTTAATTTTCTTTTTATCCTACTGTGTTTTTAGTTACTTGGAGACAAGTAACGGTTTAAGTTTGGTGTTGTGATGAGCGGATATTTTATATGCTTTTTGACATCACTTTCATATAGTTTTTAGTAGTTTTTATTTAGTTTTTATTAAGTTTTTATAGGTTTTAGTGTTAAAATCAAATTTTTGGATTCTACTATAAGTTTTTGTGTTTTTTGAGCAATCTCAGGTATTTTCTGGCTGAAATTGAGGAGCTGGAGTAGAAGTCTAATTCAGAGACAGAGGAAGCACTACAGATGCTGTCTAGATCTGACCTGCCTCCATTGGAAAGCATTTTTCTAGAGCTATAGATGTCCAAATGGAACATTCTTAACGACTATGGAAGGATCACTTCCAGAGCTTTCCAGCAATATATAATAGTTTATAGTTAGCTTCGGATTAAAAGGCCCAAAATCGGCGTTCAACGCCAGCTTCCTGCCCCATTCCAGGCATCCAGCGCCCAAAGAGCAGAGCCCAGCGTCCAAAGGCCTAGAGAGGACCCCCTAGCTGCATTCCACACCCAAGAAACCTCAATGCACGTGGATATCATCAAAGCTCAGCCCAAACACTTACCAAGTGGGCCCTAGAAGTCGATTTTAGCACTAAAAAGACTGTTGTACCCTTACTAGTCATTAGTTTAGGATTTAAGGGATTAAATTCATGTTATTCACACACTTTACAACATTCATCACTTTTTCTAATTATTTTCGTTTTACATTGTCTTCTACCACAGTATGAGTTTCTAAACCTCCTAGGTTGAGGGGAAGAGCCTTGTTGAGTCCTATGAATTAATAAAAGAACTATTTCTTCTTCTTCGATCCATTTCTGTTCTATCTCTAAGATGTATATTCCGATCTTCATCGTGATGAACAGGATGATCTAATCAATTAGCCCTGTTCATCACATTAAGACGAACGTGCCTGATAAACACCTGTGTCTACTTGCATTCGTGTGAGTACCTAGAAGAAAAGCCCGAATCAACAACTATGTTTATGCATCTCTCAAACGGTTAATCTAGGATTTCGTTTGGGACTTCTCAAGATGCCAGTTTAGCTAATCTCTGGGGAGATTAAGGTCTGCTTGGTATAGGCTAGATTTCAAAGAAGCAGCATTTTCTGATCCAGAAGATTCGACCTTGTCTGTGGCGTTTTGAGTTTGATCGCTAGGAGAATGACTTGCTAAGCGCTTCACCCTCCATTGGATTGAATGATCAAGGTACCTAACATTTGATAGACAAAAACTTGTCTCGCTACAAATTTCCTACCGGCAAGTAGACTGCAGAATTAAAAGAATGGGTAAGATCAGAAGTGGGAAAGCTCATTGGGGTCTGGAGATGTGATAGTGCTCCGGATCGAATTCATGTTCATCTCTTCCTCAATCAATGCATTCATTGATTTCCTTGGCAATATTTGGTGATTAGATCCCAATTCCTTGGCAATCTAATCTCTCTAAGCATGAACAATTGCCCAATTTCTTGATTTAAGTGCTCATGGGAAGAGATGAAGTTTGGTCCCTAATTATACCACACACATTCATAGATCAAAGTATTGGTAGGATTACATGTCACTATATCCATCCAAACCCCAAATATAATCCAATATGAGAAAGATTTCAAGCAAAATTATGTGATTTCTCTTCCAAGCTAATCACAGAATCCAATTACGTTCAATTTTTCTTCCAAGACAATTGAATGATTGACTGAAGAATGAAATCTCTCTAGTAAGATCAAGAGAAAAGACAGAAGAAGAAGAATGAAAACTAATATTGATCCATTGAATTACACAGAGCTCCCTAACCCAATGAAAAGAGGGTTTAGTTCATTATAGCTCAATTCAAATTACAAAGAAAAGAAAAATGCAGAAAAGCAGAGGAAAGTACAGAGAAGAATATGGAAATTCCCAACTGGGTTTCTTGCTGTCTAACCCCCAAGGAAAAAGAAAAAGAAAATACATAAAGCTAAATGAAAAGTGTAGAGAAAGTGAAATTAAGAGTTTGAACTCCCAGAGCCCCCCTCAAGGCCTCCCGACAGCTCCTCTCAATCTTCAACAATTCTTCTATTTATAACCCTCTTCTGATCTTCAATTGGATCTTCAAAAACTTAGATGTGTTCCTTGGACTTGATTGAAGCAGTTAGGATTGATTCCTTGATGATGGACGTTGGCAAATAACATTCATATTTTGTATTGATGCATTTTGGAATGAAATTAGCCTTAACGTTGGTGACCACGTTTGTATAAAATCATTGGTTCAAACGTTTCTTGGAAGAAATGAAGTCTGGATGTTTCCAGCAACATTTGATTCAATGTTAGTGCACCAACACGCATGCGCGTGGCCCACGCGTACGTGTGCGTGGTCAATTTCGCCAATCCATGCGTGCATGTCGACCACGCGTACGCGTCGAACACGTTTTCGCATGTATGCGTCGTGTGCGAGGCCAGAATGTGCATCCATGTGTATGCGTCAGTGACGCGTACGCGTCATTTCAAATTTTCCCAATTCCAGATTTAACATTCTTATCGCAGGCGTTATACTTAACGTTGGCTTGCCAACACTCCCTCCAACGTTGGCCTATCCACATGTGCACGTCACCTACGCAAACGCGTGGAATGTTATATTTCCACGCCCATGCATACGCGTACTCCAGACGTACACGTTGAAGATAAATCCTTAAATTTCCAAAAAGTAAGTGATAAGCGGATAATTTATACGCTTTTTGGCATTGTTTTTAGGTAGTTTTTAGCAGAATCTAGCAACTTTTAGGGATGTTTTTATTAGTTTTTATGCAAAAATCACATTTCTGGACTTTACTATGAGTTTGTGTGTTTTCCTATGATTTCAGGTATTTTCTGGCTGAAATTGAGGGACCTGAGCAAAAATCTGATAGGAAGCTGAAAAAGGACTACAGATGCTGTTGGATTCTGACCTCCCTGCACTCAAAATGTATTTTCTGGAGCTAAAGAACTCCAATTTGCGCGCTCTCAATTGCGTTGGAAAGTGGACATCAAGGACTTTCTAGAAATATATAATAGTCCATACTTTATTCGAGTTTAGATGATGCAAACTGGCGTTCAACGCCAGTTCCATGCTGCATTCTGGAGTAAAACGCCAGAAACACGTCTCAAACCAAAGTTAAACGCCAAAAACACGTTACAACTTGGCGTTTAACTCCAAGAGAAGCCTTTGCACGAGTAAAGCTCAAGCTCAGCCCAAGCACACACCAAGTGGGCCCCGGAAGTGGATTTCTACATCAATTACTTATCTCTGTAACCCTAGTAGCTAGTTTAGTATAAATAGAACTTTTTACTATTATATTGGGGGTCTTATTCCCTATTTTGGTATTCACATGCTATTTGGGAAGGCTGGCCATTCGGGCAAGCCTAGACCTTGTTCTTATGTATTTTCAACGGTGGAGTTTCTACACACCATAGATTAAGGTGTGGAGCTCTACTGTTCCTCAAGTATTAATGCAAATTACTATTGTTCTTCTATTCAATTCACACTTATTCTTATTCTAAGATATCCATTCACACCTAAGAACCTGATGAATGTGATGATTATGTGACGCTCATCACCATTCTCACTTATGAACGTGTGCCTGACAACCACTTTCGTTCTACATGCAAATAAGCTTGAATAAATATCTCTTGGATTCCTTAATCAGAATCTTCGTGGTATAAGCTACAATCCACTGGCAGAATTCTTGAGAATCCAGAAAGTCTAAACCTTATCTGTGGTATTTCGATAGGATTCAGGGATTGAATGACTGTGACGAGCTTCAAACTCGCGACTGTAAGGCGTGGTGACAACGCAAAAGGATAGTAAATCCTATTCTTACATGATCGAGAACCGACAGATGATTAGCCGTGCGGTGACAGCGCACCTGTACCATTTTCACTGAGAGGACGGACGGTAGCCATTGACAACGGTGATCCCCAAAATACAGCTTGCCATGGAAAGGAGTGAGAATGATTGGATGAAAGCAGTAGGAAAGCAGAGATTCAGAAGGAACACAGTATCTTCATGCGCTTATCTGAAATTCCCACCAATGAATTACATAAGTATCTCTATCTTTATTTTATGCTTTATTTATCTTTATATTCAAAAACCATTATAACCATTAGAATCTGCCTGACTGAGATTTACAAGATGACCATAGCTTACTTCATACCAACAATCTCCGTGGGATCGACCCTTACTCACGTAAGGTTTATTACTTGGACGACCCAGTGCACTTGTTGGTTAGTTGTGCGAAGTTGTGAAGAGTGTGCGTGAACCATAGTATTGTGCACCAAGTTTTTGGAGCCATTGCTAGGAATTGTTCGAGTCGTAAAAAGTATGAGTCACAATTTTGCCTATCAAGTTTTTGGCGCTGTTGCCGGGGATTGTTTGAGTTTGGACAACTGACGGTTCATTTTGTTGTTCAGATTAGGTAATTTCTTTTCAAAAAGTTTTCAAAAATTTTTCAAAAATTTTTTATTTGTTTGCATTTTTCAAAAAATAATTTTCAAAAAAAATCTAAAAAAAAATTTGGGCTTCTTGTTTGAGTCTTAAGTTAATTTTTAAGTTTGGTGTCAATTGCATGTTTTTAAAATATATGCATTTTTTCGAAAAATTCATGCATTGCATTCTTCATGATCTTAAAGTTGTTCTTGGTAAGTCTTTTTGTTTGATCTTCATATTTTCTTGTTTTGTGTCTTTTATTGTTTTTCATATGCATTTTTGAATTCATAGTGTCTAAACATGAAAAATTTCTTAGTTTGGTGTCTTGCATGTTTTTCTTTTCTTGAAAATTTTTCCAAAATAAGTTCTTGATGTTCATTATGATCTTCATAATGTTCTTGTTGTTCATCTTGACATTCATAGTGTTCTTGCATGCATCATTGGTTTTGATCCAAGATTTTCATGTTTTGGGTCATATTTGTATTTTTCTCTCTCCTCATTAAAAATTCAAAAATAAAAAATATATATATCTTTTCCTCAATTTACTCATAAATTTCGAAATCTTTGGGTTGACTTAGTCAAAAAATTTTAAAATAAGTTGTTTCTTCTTAGTTAAGTCAAGATTTCAATTTTAAAAATCTTATCTTTTCAAAACTTTTTCATTTTTCTTTTGTATTTTCGAAATTTTTTTTAAAATTGATTTTCAAAATCTTTTTCTTAATTTTATTTCATAATTTTCAAAAAAAAACTTTACTAACAATTAATGTGATTGATTCAAAAATTTGAAGTTTGTTACTTTCTTGTTAAGAAAGGTTCAATCTTTAAATTCTAGAATCATATATTTTAGTTTCTTGTTAGGCAAGTAATCAATTTTTATTTTAAAAATCAAATATTTCAAAATTTCCTTTTCAAATCTTTTTCAAAATAATTTTTATCATATCTTTTCAATCATATCTTTTTAAACATATCTTTTTCAATCATATCTTTTTTTCAAAATCAATTTCAAAAAAAAAATATTTTCTAACTCCTTATCTTTTTAAAATTGATTTTCAAATCTTTTTCAACTAACTAATTGACTTTTTTTTTGTTTTACTATTTCTTACCTTTTTCAAAATCACCTAACTACTTTCCTCTCTCTAATTTTCGAAAATCACCTCCCTCTTTTCCCAAAATCTTTTTATTTAACTAATTGTTTTTTTTAATTTTAATTTTATTTCTTTTTATAAATTCAAATTTTAACTTTAATTTAACATAAAAACAAAAATATTTTTCTTTTATTTTAGTTAATTTTCGAAAACTCTTCTCTCTCATTTTCTTCTATTTATTTATTTATTTATCTACTAACACTTCTCTTCTACTCAAAATTCGAACCCTCTTCTCCCCTCTACCTGTGTTCGGATTTTCTTCTTATTTTCTTATACTCACATAAAGGAATCTCTCTATTGTGGTAAAGAGGATCCCTATTATTATTTTCTGTTCCCTTCTTTTTCATATGAACAGGAGCAAGGACAAGAACATTCTTGTTGAAGCAGATCCTGAACCTGAAAGGACTCTGAAGAAGAAACTAAGAGAAGCTAAAATATAACAATCCAGAGAAAACCTTACAGAAATTTTCGAATAAGAAGAGGAGATGGCAGCCGAAAATAATGACAACAACAATAATGCAAGGAGGATGCTTGGTGATTATACTACACCTACTTCCAATTTTTATGGAAGAAGCATCTCAATCCCTGCCATTGGAGCAAACAATTTTGAGCTGAAGCCTCAACTAGTTGCTCTAATGCAACAGAACTGCAAGTTTCATGGACTTCTATTAGAAGATCCCTATCAGTTTTTAACTGAGTTCTTGTAGATCTGTGATACTGTTAAGACTAATGGAGTAGATCCTGACGTCTACAGGCTCATGCTTTTCCCTTTTGTTGTGAGAGACAGAGCTAGAACATGGTTGGACTCACAACCTAAAGATAGCCTCGACTCTTGGGATAAGCTGGTCACGGCCTTCTTGGCCAAGTTCTTTCCTCCTCAAAAGTTGAGCAAGCTTAGAGTGGATGTTCAGACCTTCAGGCAAAAAGATGGTGAATCCCTCTATGAAGCTTGGGAAAGATACAAGCAGTTGACCAAAAAGTGTCCTTCTGACATACTTTCAGAGTGGACCATTTTGGATATATTCTATGATGGTCTATCTGAGTTCTCTAAGATGTCACTGGACCATTCTGCAGGTGGATCCATTCACCTAAAGAAAATGCCTGCAGAAGCTCAAGAACTCATTGACATGGTTGCAAAAAACCAATTCATGTACACCTCTGAGAGAAATCCTGTGAGTAATGGGACGCCTCAGAAGAAGGGAGTTCTTGAAATTGATGCTCTAAATGCCATACTGGCCCAGAACAAAATATTGACCCAACAAGTCAATATGATATCTCAGAGTCTGAATGGATTGCAAAATGCATCCAACAGTACTAAAAAGGCATCTTCTGAAGAAGAAGCTTATGATCCTGAGAACCCTGCAATGGCAGAGGTGAATTACATGGGTGAACCCTATGGAAACACATATAATCCCTCATGGAGAAATCATCCAAATTTCTCATGGAAGGATCAACAAAAGCCTCAACAAGGCTTTAATAATGGTGGAAGAAACAGGTTTAGCAATAGCAAGCCTTTTCCATCATCTTCTCAGCAACAGACAGAGAATTATGAGCAGAGCCCCTCTAGCTTAGCAAACATAGTCTTTGATCTATCTAAGGCCACTTTAAGTTTCATGAATGAAATAAGGTCCTCCATTAGAAATTTGGAGGCACAAGTAGGTCAGCTGAGTAAGAAAATCACTGAAATTCCTCGTAGTACTCTCCTAAGCAATACAGAAGAGAATCCAAAAAGAGAGTACAAGGCCATTGATATAATCAAAATGGCCGAATCCAAAGAGGAAGGGGAGGACGTGAAGCCCAATGAGGAAGACCTCATGAGACGTCCTCCAGACAGAAAAGAGTTCCCTATTGAGGACCTAAAGGAATCTGAGGCTCATATAGAGACCATAGAGATTCCATTAAACTTCCTTCTGCCATTCATGAGCTCTGAGAACTACTCTTCCTCTGAAGAGGATGAAGATGTAACTGAAGAGCAAGTTGCTCAATATCTAGGAGCCATCATGAAGCTGAATGCCAAGTTGTTTGGTAACGAGACTTGGGAAGATGAACCTTCCTTGCTCATTAGTGAACTAAATACATGGGTTCAGTAAACTTTACCTCAAAAGAAACAAGATCCTGGTAAATTCTTAATACCCTGTACCATAGGCACCATGACCTTTGAGAAGGCTCTGTGTGACATGGGGTCAGGTATAAATCTTATGCCACTCTTTGTAATGGAGAAACTGGGGATCTTTGAGGTACAAGCTGCAAGAATCTCATTAGAGATGGCAGACAAGTCAATAAAATAAGCTTATGGATTGGTAGAGGACGTGTTAATGAAGGTTAAAGGCCTTTACATCCCTGCTGATTTCATAATCCTAGACACTGGAAAGGATGAGGATGAATGCATCATCCTTGGAAGATCCTTCCTAGCCACAGCAAGAGCTGTGATTGATGTTGACAGAGGAGAGCTAGTCCTTCAATTAAATGGGGACTACCTTGTGTTTAAAGCTCAAGGATCTTCCTCTGCAACCATGGAGAGGAAGCATGAAAAGCTTATCTCAATACAGAGTCAAACAAAGCCCCCACAATCAAACTCTAAGTTTGGTGTTGGGAGGCCATAACCAAACTCTAAGTTTGGTGTTGAACCCCGACATTCAAACTCTAGGTTTGGTGTCGGGAGGTCCCAACAATGCTCTAAACATCTGTGAAGCTCCATGAGAGCTTATTGTCAAGCTATTGACATTAAAGAAGCACTTATTGGGAGGCAACCCAATTTTTATTTATCTATATTTCTATTGTTCTTTTATGTTTTATTAGGTTTATGATCATGTGGAGTCAAAAACAATTGTAAAAATTAAAAACAAAATAAAAAATAGCAGAAGAAAAAGTGCACCTTAGAGGAAGAGCTGTTTGGCATTTAAATGCCAGAAACAAGCATCTGTCTGGCATTTAACGCCAGAAACAAGCACCAAGCTGGGTTTAACGCCAGAAACAAGTATCAGGCTGGCGTTAAACGCCAGAAACAGGCTACATTTGGGCGTTTAACGCCAGAAACAAGCTGCAGTCTGGCGTTAAACGCCATGATTGCATACAGAGGGCGTTTTACACGCCTAAAAGGTGCAGGGATGAGAAATCCTTGACACCTCAAGATCTGTGGATCCCACAGGATCACCTCAGGATCTGTGGACCCCATATGATCCCCACCTACCCCACTTCTCTCTTCTTCACACAATCCAATAACACTATACCCTTCACCAATCACCTCAATCTCTCTTCCCCATTACCCCTTCACCAATCACATCCATCCACTCTTCCCCAGAAACCCCACCTACCTTCAAATTCAAAATCTCTTTCCCACCCAAACCCACCATAAATGACCGAACCCAAACCCTTCTCCCTCCACTATATAAATCCCTATATCCTTCTTTATTTTCACACAACACTACCCTCTCTTCTCCCCCTTGGCCAAAACCCACACCTCTCTCCCTCTCCTCCATATCTTCTTCTTCTTCTTCTTCTATTCTTTCTTCTTTTGCTCGAGGGCGAGCAACATTCTAAGTTTGGTGTGGTAAAAGCATAGCTTTTTTGTCTTTCCATAACCATTGATGGCACCTAAGGCCAGAGAAGCCTCAAGAAAGAGGAAAGGGAAGGCAATTACTTCCACCTCTAAGTCATGGGAGATGGAGAGATTCATCTCAAAAGCCCATCAAGACCACTTCTATGAAGTTGTGGCCAAGAAAAAGGTGATCCCTGAGGTCCTTTTTAAGCTCAAAAAGGGTGAATATCCAGAGATCTGACAAGAGATTAGAAGAAGATGATGGGAAGTTCTCTCCAATCCCATTCAACAAGTCAGAATCTTAACGATTCAAGAGTTCTATGCAAACGCATGGATCACTAGAAACCATGATTAAAGCATGAACCCAAACCCAAAGAATTGGCTTACAATGGTTCGGGGGAAATGCTTAGATTTCAGTCTGGAGAACGTAAAGTTGGCGTTCAACTTGCCTATGATGCAAGAAGACACACGCCCCTACACTAGAAGGGTCAACTTTGATCAAAGGTTAGACCAAGTCCTCATGGACATATGTGTGGAAGGAGCTCAATGGAAAAGAGACTCAAAAGGCAAGCCGGTTCAATTGAGAAGACTGGACCTTAAGCCTGTGGCTAGAGGATGGTTGGAGTTTATCCAACACTCCATCATCCCCACGAGCAACCGATCCGAAGTAACTGTGGATCGGGCCATCATGATCCATAGCATCATGATTGGAGAGGAAGTAGAAGTTCATGAAGTCATCTCTCTAGAACTCTACAAAGTAGCCGAAAAGCCCTCCACCTTGGCAAGGCTAGCTTTTCCTTATCTCATTTGCCATCTATGCAACTTAGCTGGAGTTGTCATAGAAGGAGAAATCCTCATTGAAGAGGACAAGCCCATCACTAAGAAGAGGATGAAGCAAACAAGATAGCCCATTCATGGATCTCAAGAGACGCATGAGGAAGCTCATCATCAAGAAATCCCTGAGATGCCTCAAGGGATGTATTTTCCTGCAAATAACTATTGGAAACAACTCAACACTTCTCTAGAAGGATTGAGTCATAACATTAACCAATTAAGGGTGGAACACCAAGAGCACTCCATCATTTTCAATGAGATTAGAGAAGATCAAAGAGCTCTGAGGGAGGAACAACAAAGGCAAGAAAGAGACATAGAGGAGCTCAAGAACACCATTGGTCCTTCAAGAAGAAGGCACCACCCTCACTAAAGTGGACTCATTCCTTAACTTCCTTGTTCTTATCTCTCTGTTTTTCAGTTTTATGCTATATGTTTGTTTATATTTTGAGTCTTTACTATATGATCATTAGTATTTAGTAACTATGTCTTAAGGCTATGAATAATTCCATGAATCCTTCACCTTTCTTAAATGAAAAATGTTTTTAATACAAAAGAACAAGAAGTACATGAGTTTCGAATTCATCCTTGAAATTGGTGACAATACTTTTTGTTTTCTGAATGAATGATTGAATAGTGCATATTTTTTATTTTGTTGTTTTTGAATGTTAAAATTGTTGGCTCTTTAAAGAATGATGAAAAAGAGAAATGTTATTGATGATCTGGAAAATCATAAAATTGATTCTTGAAGCAAGAAAAAGCAGTGAAGAACAAAGCTTGCGAAAAAAAACTTAAAGAAAGAAAAAGAAAAAGCAAGCAGAAAAAGCCAATAGCCCTTAAAACCAAAAAGCAAGGGTAAAAAGGATCCAGGCTTTGAACATCAATGGATAGGAGGGCCCAAGGAAATAAAATCCAGGCCAAAGCGGCTAAATCAAGCTGTCCCTAACCATGTGCTTGTGTCATGAAGGTCCAAGTGAAAAGCTTGAGACTGAGTGGTTAAAGTCGTGATCCAAAGCAAAAAGAGTGTGCTTAAGAGCCCTGGACACCTCTAATTGGGGACTTTAGCAAAGCTGAGTCACAATCTGAAAAGGTTCACCCAGTCATGTGTCTGTGGCATTTATGTATCCGGTGGTAATATTTGAAATCAAAGTGCTTAGGGCCACGGTCAAGACTCATAAAAGTAGCTGTGTTCAAGAATCAACATACTTAACTAGGAGAATCAATAACACTATCTAAACTCTGTGTTCCTATGGATGCCAATCATTCTAAACTTCTAAGGATAAAGTGAGATGCCAAAACTGTTCAGAAGCAAAAAGCTACAAGTCCCGTTCATCTAATTAGAACTAATATTCATTGATATTTTGGGATTTATAGTATATTCTCTTCTTTTTATCCTATTTGATTTTCAGTTTCTTAGGGACAAGCAACAATTTAAGTTTGGTGTTGTGATGAGCAGATAATTTATATGCTTTTTAGCATTATTTTTAGGTAGTTTTTAGTAGAATCTAGCTACTTTTAGGGATGTTTGTATTAGTTTTTATGCAAAATTCACATTTCTGGACTTTACTATGAGTTTGTGTATTTTTTTTGTGATTTCAGGTATTTTCTGGCTGAAATTGAGGGACCTGAGCAAAAATCCGATAGGAGGCTGAAAAAGGACTACATATGCTGTTGGATTCTAACCTCCATGCACTCGAAATGGATTTTCTGGAGCTACAGAGCTTCATATGGCGCGCTCTCAATTGCGTTGGAAATTGGACATCCAGGACTTTCCAGCAATATATAATAGTCCATACTTTATTCGAGTTTAGATGACACAAACTGGCGTTCAACGCCAGTTCCATGCTGCATTCTGGAGTAAAATGCCAGAAACACATCACAAACCAGAGTTAAACGCCAAAAACTTGTTACAACTTGGCGTTTAACTCCAAGAGAAGCCTCTACACGTGTAAAGCTCAAGCTCAGCCCAAGCACGCACCAAGTGGGCCCCGAAAGTGGATTTCCACATCAATTACTTATCTCTGTAACCCTAGTAGCTAGTTTTGTATAAATAGAAATTTTTTACTATTGTATTGGGGGTCTTATTCCCTATTTTCGTATTCACATGATATTTGGGAAGGCTGGCCATTCGGCCATGCCTAGACCTTGTTCTTATGTATTTTTAACAGTGGAGTTTCTACACACCAAAAATTAAGGTGTGGAGCTCTGCTGTTCCTCGAGTATTAATGCAAATTACTATTGTTCTTCTATTCAATTCACGCTTATTCTTATTCTAAGATATCCATCCGCATCCAAGAACCTGATGAATGTGATGATTATGTGATTCTCATCACCATTCTCACTTATGAACATGTGCCTAACAACCACTTTCGTTCTACATGCAAATAAGCTTGAATGAATATCTCTTGGATTCCTTAATCAGAATCTTCATGGTATAAGCTAGAATCCACTGGCAGCATTCTTGAGAATCCGGAAAGTCTAAACCTTGTCTGTTGTATTCCGAGTAGGATTCAAGGATTGAATGACTGTGACGAGCTTCAAACTCGCGACTGTAAGGCGTGGTGACAATGCAAAAGGATAGTAAATCCTATTCTTACATGATCGAGAACCGACAGCTGATTAGCCGTGCGGTGACAGTGCACCTGGACCATTTTCACTGAGAGGATGGACGGTAGCCATTGACAATGGTGATCCCCCAACATACATCTTGCCATGGAAAGGAGTAACAATGATTGGATAAAAGCAGTAGGAAAGCAAAGATTCAGAAGGAACACAGTATCTTCATGCGCTTATCTGAAGTTCCCACCAGTGAATTACATAAGTATCTCTATCTTTATTTTATGGTTTATTTATCTTTATATTCGAAAACCATTATAACCATTAGAATCCACCTGACTGAGATTTACAAGATGACCATAGTTTGCTTCATACCAACAATCTCCGTGGGATCGACCCTTACTCACGTAAGGTTTATTATTACTTGGATGACCTAGTGCACATTCTGGTTAGTTGTGCGAAGTTGGGAAAAGTGTGTGTGAACCATAGTATTGTGCACCAAGTTTTTGGAGCCATTGCTAGGAATTGTTCGAGTTGTAAAAAGTATGAGTCACAATTTTGCCAATCAGTAAGCTGTATTGAAAAACATTGGAGGTAACGTTGGTTTACCAATGTTTCCTCTAACATTGGCACCAGATTCTTGCAGAATGTTGCCTTGCCCAATTTCCTTGCCCTTCCTCTTCTTCTTTCCACCTATCATCAACCAAGACACATGCATCAAAGCTTTGCTAAATTCACAAGATTTTGCATTAATCATAATAAACAATAAATCTAGCATAAATCTCATGAAAATGCACAAAAGTAGCAATGTTTGACTGAATCAAGGAATGCATAAAATTCTCATCCAAATACTTACTTATTGCCTAAGAAATGCATGAAACCTAATGAAAACAATTGAAAACGGCTAGTGAAACTAGCCTAAGATGCCTTGACATCACAACACCAAACTTAAATCTTGCTTGTCCCCAAGCAAGCAGTAAAACAAGAGAAGAAATGAATGAAAATAGGAAGAGCAATTGTCCTTATCAGCAGATAATGAAATTGGTTTATGGAGTTTCATGCAGAAAGTAGTTGAAGCTCAACTTTTATTAGTTTTGAGGTTGAAATTTCCTTTTAAGTACTGACTAATGTTGGTGTTGTGAACCTTGTTATTCATCCATCCTTGGTGAATTTTTTCTACTTTTCTTTTGCTTCAGAAACTTATTCTTCAATTGTAGCTTAGTGTCATTTATTGTAGAAGCTTTTTAGCTTATTTTCAATCAACACATATTCACCACAGACACTTAGCTCACAATTCTTCTTAAGGACATTGATGCCCAACACCTCTTTGGGTTACTAAATGCCTTGTACTAGGTTGATCTTGATAGTGGACTTTTGGTTGAAAATCTCGGGTTAGTTAACCCAAGTTACCAAGTGTTGAAACACTCCTTAGAACCTAATCTTCCAAGCAGATCCTAGTACAAAGACACCACAGGCATATGTCTTAAGGTCCAAGTTATTGGTGTCTAGCTTTATTCTTTGTTTCTTTCTTTTTTGTTGCCAACTTTTGGCTTTTCTTTCTTTCCTTCTTATTTGTTTTCTCACTTCCAAGGATATTTATTCACTGAGGTTTCACAATAGAACTATGTTCATACTTAAAAAAGGAACATTCTATCCTTCAGCTTTTATTAATGAACTTACCAACTAATTAAACATATACCACCACTGATCCTTATTCTAATTCCTATCAAATTGGACTTTAACAGCTTCCTACTTCAAAACATTTTTTTCTTTTATTCAATTAAAAGGGACAAAGCATATACCTAAGTAGATGAAAATGAATACAAACACTTATACTAGCACACTTAATATGAAAATTAAAGAAACACACAAACAGAATTTAAATGCATGAAGCTTATAAGCACGGGAACATTCAGACTTCCAAACATTTCAAAGTAAACAGTTAAGTAACAATACAACTTTTTGGCATCTTCATGCTTAAATTTTCATCACCCTCTTTAACTTCTGCATTCTCTTTGATGATGATGCGTAGTTCTTTCAAGAGATTGATTATCTTCCTGCAAAGTCATTGGAAGTTGCTTGTTTCCCAAGCACTTGAGAAATAGCTAACATGCATGTATGCTTGTGATTTTCTGAACTTAAGTTGGTGTGTAAACACCAAACTTAGTTCCTTGCCTAATGCAGCAGATTGAATACATGCAGGGGACCTCATGTGCTTTTATTAAGAAAACAACTATGAACTAGAAATAAAAACAATTGTTAAGTGGTTTCCCTGATTATTTGGAGTCAGTGACTATTAATACTGAGGGTTAAAGCGTGCTTTTAATGAAATCTTTGGTGGAACACCGAACTTAGAATTACACATTCACCCCTGAATTACTTTGGTGTGCAACACCAAACTTAGCTCCTTGCAATACAGAGAAATTTACTTAACTCTTTTTATTGAACTAACTAGGAAAAGAAAATTACCTTTGGTTGGGTTGCCTCCCAACAAGTGCTCTTTTAATGTCATTAGCTTGACATTTTGTTTATGAATTTCTTCCTCTTCTTCCAGCAAGCTTTCTCTTGTGATTGGATTTAGTGAACTTGATTGTTGGATCGGGAGTTGGATTGTTCTTTGACCTTCTCTTTTTCATGAATATGATCATTTGTTCCTTGGTCACAATCCTCATTTTGGTGTTTGTATTTACTGCCTTCACATCTTTGATCTCAAGACTTGGGTGTTGTTGGATAGTTGGAGCATCCTCTTCATCAAGAATTTCTTGAATTGGTGGTTCAATAAACTCACCCTCTATGCAACTATCTATTTCATTGGAGTGTGGGCTTCCTTGATTGACTTCCTCCCTTTCTTCTACATGATGTTGCGTTAAGTCTTTTGGGAGTAAGTTTACATGTTTCTTTGTCACCCCTAGTAGCCTCTGTGGGTATGGAGCCTTAGGCTTATATACTCTCACAACCTCCTCCTTCTTCATAGGAATCTCACTTGGTATGGGTGCCTTTTTTTTTTCTAGTTCTTCTGATTCCTCCCTTGTTCTTGACCATTGAATGTACTCCTCTGTTTCTGGAGCTAGTGAAGTGGTATCTCTTTGTGATCTCAGCTTTTCAATGAATTGTTCTTCATAATAGGATTGTGCTATCTGTCCCAATTTTTCTTCATGCTCCCTTTTTGCTATTTTTTCCTCTTCGTTTATCTTCATCATTTCTTCAAGGAAGAGTTCTATCCTGGCAAGTCTATCTTCTTCTCTCTTTCTTTTGAGTTCTTCAATGATGAGTTCCATCCTAGCAAGTTTATCTAAAGGAGGTTGTGTAGGTTGTGATGGTTGGTTGGGGTTGGCTTGTGAATGGAATTGGTTGTTTTGTGGCTGTGTGTTCTAAAAGTGGTATGATTTTTGTGGGTAATGGAATGAGTTTTATGGATGGTGAAATGAATTGTATGGATTTGGGATGAACTTTTATGCTGAGGCATACTCAAATGATGAAGAATTTGGACATGTAAAACTAGGAGGTGAGGTTGGATAATTGAGAGGTAATGGCTCTTGATGAATGAGGTATGAAGGAGTGAAATCTCTTTGATTTTGATCTTCCCAGCCACAACTTGAATAGTGATCAATTTCACCAAAATATGGACCATTTTGTGGCTCTGTGAGGTACCCCATTTCATGTTTTTGATACTCCCACCCACCATGAGCATAATAACTTGAATCATTCTGTGGTGGTGGAAAGTTTCCCATGAAATTTGATTGACCAATATATGATGGTTGCTCCATTCTTTCTTGCAGCAAGCTCTGTCTCAAACAATAATCACCAAAAGAAATTGGAATTTCCATTGTATAGTGAGGCAATATCACAAACAGTTAGTGGGTGAATCAACAGAGGAAAATAGCTTAAATTGCAGAGACTAACAACTAACAGCAGAAATTGAAACTAATTAACAAAAGAAACGAAAAGTGTTCAATATAGTTATCCTCAAATTTAATCATTGTCAATACAAAACCAATCCCCGGCAACAGAGCCATAAACTTGATACACGAAAACTTGTCTCGCAACAAATTTCCTATCGAGATTGGTTGGTTGATCAATGTTAATTGGAGAATTGTTCTAGTTGAACGAAATCATAATTGAATTGAGGAATTACATAAATTAAATTGGCGGAAAACTTAAAGTGCAAGAAATGTAAATGACTGAAGGTAAATAACAGAAATGTAAGAAGCAGAAATTTAAATTGCAGTAATTAAAGTGCAGAAGCTTAAATTGCAAGAAATTAAAAGGGAATGGGGTTGTTGAGCATCAAAGTAAATTGCAGAATTAAAAGAATGGGTAAGATCAGAAGTGGGAAAGCTCATTGGGGTCAGGAGATGTGATAGTCCTCCAGATCAAATTCATGTTTATCTCTTTCTCAATCAATGCATTCATTGATCTCCTTGGCAATCTTAGGTGATTAGATCCCAATTCCTTGGCAATCTAATCCCTCTAAGCATGAACAATTGCCCAATTCCTTGATTTAAGTGCTCATGGGAAGAGATGAAGTTTGGTCACTAATTATACCACACACATTCATAGATCAAAGTATTGGTAGGATTACATGTCATTATATCCATCCAAAGTCCAAATCTAATCCAATATGATAAAGATTTCAAGCATGATTCTATGATTTCTCTTCCAAGCTAATCAGAGAATCCAATTACATTCAATTTCTCGTCCAAGACAATTTAATGATTGAATGAAGAACGAAATCTCTCTAGTAAGATCAAGAGAAAAGAAAGAAGAAGAAGAGTGAAAACTAATAATGATCCATTGAATTACACAGAGCTCCCTAACCCAATAAAAAGAGGGTTTAGTGCATCATAGCTCAATTCAAATTACAAAGAAAAGAAAAATGCAGAAAAGAAGAGGAAAGTGATAAACTCCATTTTTAGGGTTTATCTTGTGCTTAATTTAGTAGATTTTATCCACTATTCTCACACTTATTCATTGAATTTGCATGTTTTACATTTTCCTTCCTAATTTTGTATTGTGATTGAAAACATGCTTCTCTGACTTTAAATTTGCTATTTTTAATCTTCTCTTATTACCATTCGATACCGTGATGTGTTCTTAAGTGTTTTCAGGGTTAATAGGGCAGGAATGGCTTAGAGGATGGAAAAGAAGCATGCAAAAGAGGAAGGAACACAAGGAATTAAGAATTTCATGGGCAAGAAGCGACGCACACGCGTGGAGCGACGCGAACGCGTGGAGCGACGCGTACGCGTGACCAGAAGAAAGTTCATCGACACGTACGCGTGAATAGAAAATTCTGCCGCGACGCGTACGCGTGACAAAGCGTCACGTGCTGCATATATTAGAACTCGTTGGGGGCGATTTCTGGGCTCTTTTTGGCCCAATTCCAAGCCCGATCACACACATATTAGAGGCTACAGAGTGGGTGAATCAAGGGGACACTTCTCATAATTCATAATTTTAGATTTTAGATGTAGTTCTCTAGAGAGAGAGCGATAAACCACTACTTTATGCTTTACAATGTGTTTAATTGTGTGGTTTTATCATGATCTTTACCCACTTATTTATGTATTTAGCATGTATTTATATTTCCTTCCTAAAATTATTAAATGATTGAAAACATGCTTCTTTGGTCTTAATTTAGCTAATCTTAATTCTCTCTTATTACTATTCGGTGCCTTGATCTGTGTGTTAAGTGTTTCAGGTTTCATAGGGTAGGAATGGATTAGAGGATGAAGAGGAAGTGTGCAAAAATGGAAGGAACACAAGGAATCGAGGAGGTGACCAGCGAGAAGTCACGCGGTCGCATGGCTCACGCGACTGCGTGAAATGGAAGAAATCGGAGTGACGCGATCGCGTGCCTGACGCGACCGCGCGGATTGGAAGCTGCATATACGACGCGAATGCGTAGACGACGCGGACGCGTGATACGAAAAATGCTGAGTGACGCGGTCGCGTGGACAACGCGGATGCGTGACACGCGCGATCTACAGAATTACAAAAGTCGCTGGCAGAGATTCTGGGCCGCATTTCAACCCAGTTTTCGGCCCAGAAACACAGATTAAAGTCAGGGAACTTGCAGAGACTCATTAAGCACTCATAATTCACTTTTCATGTTTTAGATGTAGTTTTAGAGAGAGGTTCTCTCCTCTCTCTTAGGATTAGGATTTAGGACTTCTCTTAGTTTTAGGAGTGACTCTAAATCTCAGGTTCAATGTTCCCTTAAAGTATTCTCTACTTTTATTTATTTTATTTTATTACTCCATTTCTTATTTACATCTCAATTGGCTTATGGCTTTTATGTTATGATTTTTTTTGAATTAATATTATTTGAGGTATTTCAGTTATTATTGCTTTCTTTTATTTACATGATTATTGCTTCCCATCTGAAGGCATTTTTATTCCAATAGCTTCAATTTCCTTTCCTTTTGGTTTTGGTTAAGAAATCAGTAACTCAGGAAGTTATCCAACTCAACAGCATAATTGATAATTGTTATCTCCTCTAATTGAATTGAACTTCAATAATCCCAATCTTTTCTTAGGAATTAACTCGGATTTGAAGATCAAACTAATCAGTCACTTGACCTTCCTTTGCTTTAAGTAAAGGTTAACTAAGTGAAATTAAGATTCAACTTTTATTATCATTGATAAGGATAATTCGGTCTGGACTTCGATTTTTTATACCTTGCCAAGAGATTTTATTGTTATTATTTTATTTTATTTATTTGTCATTCAACATATTCCCTCCTTACCTCCTAAACCCCAATTTACAACTCATAACCAATAATAAGAACATACCTCCCTGCAATTCCTTGAGAAGACGACCCGAGGTTTAAATACTCGGTTAACAATTTTTTAAGGGGTTTGTTACTTGTGACAACCAAAACGATTGTACGAAGGAATTTCTGTCGCTTTAGAGACTATATCTACAACGTGACTGTTTTTATGAAATTCTTTATTGGCAAAAATCCTAACGTCAAAATGGCGCCGTTGCCGGGAAATTGCAAACGTGTGCCTTATTATTGGTTATTGTAAATATTTTATTTTTGCTTGTTTATTTGTTTTTATTTTTGTTTTTATTTTTGCTTTTTCGTAAATTAAGAGGTTATTGGTTTTTATTTTAAAATTTTTATCTTATCTTATCTTATTTGAAAAAATCAAATTTCAAAATTCAATATTTAAATTTCAATTTTCAAAATTTCAAAATTCAAAGTTTCAAAAAATTTTTAAAATTTCAAATTTCAAATTTCAGATTTCAAAATTTAATTTTCAAAATTTCAAAATTTAATCTTCAAATTTAAAAAAAAATTTAAAATAACCTTTTAATTTCAATTTGTTTTTATTTTTGTTTTTAATTTTTGTTTGCTACTATGAACTCTCACCCCTTTGGCTATGAGTCTCGTTACAATTATGTTGCAGGAAGAAGAAATTACAATGAGAACAGGAATCAAGGTTGGAACAATCAAAGATGGGAGGAGCCACAAGGATTTGATCAACCCTCATGGCAACAACCACCTCCAATGAACTATCAACAACCACCACCATATGCCTATAAACCCTCTCCTCAACACAACTTTGAACCACCACACTCACAAGCCAACTATCACCATTCACCTCCATATGACCCTAACCCTTAACCACCATACCAACCACCTTATGAGCCATATGAATCATATATAGAACCACCCCAATTCCAACCCAATTACTCACAAAAACCACCACTTCAATATTCACCATCTCCATATCCATCAATCCAAGAGCACTATGATCCTATTTATGAAAGCCGAGTGCATCAAGAGACAAAGGATCGTTTCAAGGAAACAGTGGATCGATTTCAGGCAACCATTCATCAATTGGGGCAAGCAATAATGAGTCAATTAGCTTCCCGATGTTCGGACACTCAAGGAACCCCCAGGGCTTCATGTGGACAATCTAATGAAGAACGTAGTATGAAGGAGATACTAGAAACTCCAGTGAACAGTACGGAGCATGACTTTGTACTGGAACAAGTAGAGGAAGCCGGAATTATTGAAGAAGAAGAATTGGTTGAAGACTTAGGAGATGCTGAACATCCATGGGAAAGTCAAAACATAGAGCCTCCTTCCAAAACGGTTGCAATTGATGTTGAGGAGGGTGTACAACCTCCAAGGCATATCACAGTTGAAGACTTGGAGGAGGTTGATCAAGAGATGGAGATTCATGAAGAAGAAGCACAACCTCTGATGCCCTTGGAAAGCAATGAAGAGAAGATTGAATTGGAAGAAAGCTACCAAGAGGAAGAGGTTGAAATTAAAGAAGCTTGCAAAGAGGTGGTAATTATCAGAAAAGAGCACAAGGGAGTGGAGCTTGCAATTTCATTGAAGATACCTCCCCCTAAGTTGCCATCATCCTTCACAACATTCAAGTGGGTAAAATTCATATCCCTTAGCTTTCTAATTCCACTTGAATATGGGCTACTGGAGACAGATGGTCAACTTAGAGCTCTTTGTGACATTAAGAGTAAGAAGAAGATGGCCAGTGGTAAGAATTGCCCTGCCAGGTTCATTATGGTTGGAAGCTTTAAGTTTAAACACAAAGGTTGGTGTAAAGCTCAACTAAATGGGTCTAGGAAGCTGTTTGGTAGCTGCAGTGAGAATTCAAATTACTTATCACCAAGTTGGAAAAATACAGATCCCGACAAAGATGGGTGTAAAAGCAAGATTTGGGATCCTGGAATCTACTCTGACACTTGTTACCCCGGGAGCCTAAGAATCTGTTTGAAGCTTCTTAAGGGCTTTACATGCTTAGTTTGGGATCCCAGAGGTTACTGGAAGTACAAACACTGGTGGGGATTCCTGGATGAATACAAGCATAAGCCACCATAACAGGGAGCTCACCAAATGTCCAACATAAGGACTTTAACTAAAAGTGCCAGGTGGGAGACAACCCACCATGGTATGATCATTCCTTTTTCATTTTTATTTACTTTTATTTGTTTTCGAGTTTTATTTTATTTTATTATATTGAATCTGGAGTTTTGCATCACATTCATATTAACACTACATTCTGCATTTTTTTATTTTTCAGATATATAAAAAAAGGGGGGATTTTCGCACGCGACGCGACAGCGTCGCCGACGCGTCCGCGTCGTATGTGCGTTTGGAAGAAAATAAGGTTGAACAGAGAGTCACGCGAAAGCGTGGCTGGAGGCGCGCTAATGGCACAAATCGATCTACGTGACCGCGTCGCTGACGCGTCTGCATCACATGAGAAACATGCCTCCCACGCGACCGCGTCACCCACGTGGTCGCGTGACCTGAAGATCGATGTCAACCAGGTGCATGGCCAAAAGTTGAGCTGGAGTTGGGCTGGACTCATGCTGGTAGCCCAAGCCTCACCACGCGAACGCGTGCCCCATGCATCCGCGTCATATCCCCATGATGGCCACTCACGCGATCGCATGCCCCACGCGATTGCGTCACCTAGATTTTTGGCAAAAAGAGTTTCGAACAGAGAGTTGTGCGACCGCAAGGCTGCACTCACGCCAGTCGCACAAAACAGGCCACGCGTCCGCGTGCCCCATGCGTCCACCTGACCTTATTGCGCACCACACGATCGCGTCACCCACGCGACCGCATCGCCAGCGTCGCACACCCTATCCAGATTAGTGCCAATTATCTTATCCTTTCTTTTCTAATCCTTACTTCTTCTATCTTTCCTTCTTTCTTCTTTCTTTCTCTTCTTCTTCCCCTCTACTATTCTATCTCTTTAATTTAATGCATTTATTTATTCTTTCCTTTTTCTTTTTCAATTCTTTTTCATGCATTTTCATGTTGGTGTTGGAGTTTTATTTGGATAAGTGCCTTCTTTTATTTGAGCACGTGGCTACTCGGAGAAGAGATTTGACAATTGACATTTACTTATGGCTCTCATATACATTTGGATTACATTATTTTCATCCCTATTTTAACTTGCACACCCAATGTATTTGGGATTATCATTCACAATTGTCATCATTACACATGCTCTTTAATTTGGCACATTTATTTCTTGATGCTTGACCTATGCTTCTCATGCTTATTATTTGCATGTTTTTACCCTCTTGCATCTAATTATTTTGAATTGCCATTTTTAATCTTTATTGTTGTCTTCCCTACATGTTGTAGCTACCATGTAGATGGATTATCATCTTTCCTTTGGCATTTCTTATCACTTGAATTTCCTTCCTTTCGGTCTTAGTTTTCTATATTTCACACTCTTCCTTTTTCTTCTTCCTTAAGCATGGGTACCAAGAAAGGAAAAGAGAAGGCCACTGACAAGACACCAGCAAGGAAAGGAACCAAGAGATCTCCAACCAAGACACCTCCATCTACAAGCGTCAATTGGAGCAACCCATCCACCTGCACATCTCAGCATGCACCGAGGACGGTGCAATATTTAAGTGTGGGGAGGTCGATACCGATCTCCATGGGTTAGTTATTTCTTGACTCAACACCAAATTTTTTATTTTATTTGTTTGTTCATTGTTGCATTTGCATATTTTCTTGATTTTGTGCATATTTTACCACTTGGTTGAAGTAATATTCTCTTTTTCAAGAAATTCTTATAGTATTTCACTAATTTGAATAAAACTTTTTGAAAAACTTGTAAGAAAGAAATATTATTTTGGAACATGGTTTAAAGCTTGAACACACAAAACCAGTGAGATTTTGAGCCTATTTGATTAGTTGCATTTTATCAACCAATATTTTATTTTTGTGTGTGTTATTCTCTCTAAAATTGTGATCTTTGTCTTGCTTGATTCTATATTTTCATTATTTGATGTATACATCCACTTATATGATTGAGGCCTTGTTTCACTGAGCTTACATACCCATATGGCCTTCCCTTCCATTATCCTTTGCAAACCAATTTGAGCCTAATACACCCATTTGTTCTTTACTTTAGCACATTACTAACTCTGAGCGAAAAATAATAATGTCCTTAATTTGAATCCTTAGTTAGGTTAGACTAGTAAAAGTGCTCATGATTTAAGTGTGGGGAAGTTGGGTTTGGAAATATTTGGTTTGAATAATTGGGTGCTGTATATTTTAGTGAAAATGTGCAAAATAATGGTTGAGCACATGTTATTGCATTCAATACTTTAATCATATGCATTGAAAAAAAGAGGGTGAAAAAGAAAAGAAAAAAAAAGCAATTAAGAAAAGGGGACAAAATGCCCCAAAATAAATAGTGAGATCAATGCACATGAGCTATACTCAAAACTTAGAATGCATAAATATGTAGTAAATACAGTTAATGGGAAGTTAGATTTTGTATTTTAATTAAATAGATTGTCTTAGGTTAGGTGGAAAGTTTATGTTAATTAAGGATTCAAATTTTAGTCCACTTGGCCAAATACAATCCTACCTTGACCCTAACCCCATTACAACCCTTAAAAGACCTCTTGATTTGTGTATTGGTGCATTAAATTTTTGTTGATTGTTAGATGAAGAGCAAGCTAGAGAAAGCAAGATTAGTAGAGAATTGAGAGAATTGACCCTAGACACTTGAGAGTTAGAGTGATATACACTACCAAGTAAGGGTTCAGCGCTTAATTCTATGTTCCCTGCTTTTATGAGCTATCTTCTTCTTGCAGGTTATTTGTATTGTATTTTGTGATTTGAATTAGTGAAATCTAGTTCACACTTGTTCTTGAAAGAATTATTTGCTTTTTCACCATGAAGGTAGAATCATCTTTGTATGTAGTTGCATTCACATTCATAGGTTGCATTGCATGAATCTTGCCTTTCCCTACTCATTTATTTGGTCTCCTTGAGTTTAGCATGAGGACATGCTAATGTTTAAGTGTGGGGAGGTTGATAAACCACTATTTTATGGTTTACAATTGTGTTTAATTATGTGGTTTTATCATGAACTTTAGACACTTATTCATGTACTTAGCATGTATTTATATTTCCTTCCTAAAATTATTACATGAATGAAAACATGCTTCTTTGGTCTTGATTTAGCTAATCTTAATTCTCTCTTATTACTATTGATGCCTTGATCTATGTGTTAAGTGTTTCATGCTTCATAGGGCGGGAATGGATTAGAGGATGAAGAGGAAGTGTGCAAAAATGGAAGGAACACAAGGAATCGAGGAGGTGACCAGCGAGAAGTCACGCGGTCGCATGGCTCACGCGACCGCGTGAAATGGAAGAAATCGGAGTGACGCGATCGCGTGCCTGATGCGACCGCGCGGATTGGAAGCTGCATATACGACGCGAATGCGTGGACGACGCGGACGCATGATACGAAAAACGCTGAGTGACGCGGTCGGGTGGACGACGCGGACGCGTGACATGCGCGATCTGCAGAATTACAAAAGTCGCTGGCAGAGATTCTGGGCCGCATTTCAACCTAGTTTTCAGCCCAGAAACACAGATTAAAGTCAGGGAACTTGCAGAGACTCATCAAGCACTCATAATTCACTTTTCATGTTTTAGATGTAGTTTTAGAGAGAGGTTCTCTCCTCTCTCTTAGGATTAGGATTTAGGACTTCTCTTAGTTTTAGGAGTGACTCTAAATCCCAGGTTCAATGTTCCCTTAAAGTATTCTCTACTTTAATTTATTTTATTTTATTACTCCATTTCTTATTTACATCTCAATTGGCTTATGGCTTTTATGTTATGATTTTCTTTGAATTAATATTATTTGAGGTATTTCAGTTATTATTGCTTTCTTTTATTTACATGATTATTGCTTCCCATCTAAAGGCATTTTTATTCCAGTAGCTTCAATTTCCTTTCCTTTTGGGTTTGGTTAAGAAATCAGTAACTCAGGAAGTTATCCAACTCAACAGCATAATTGATAATTGTTATCTCCTCTAATTGAATTGAACTTCAATAATCCCAATCTTTTCTTAGGAATTAACTCGGATTTGAAGATCAACCTAATTAGTCACTTGACCTTCCTCTACTTTAAGTAAGGGTTAACTAAGTGAAATTAAGATTCAACTTTTATTATCAATGATAAGGATAATTCGGTCTGGACTTCCAATTTCTTATACCTTGCCAAGAGATTTTATTGTTATTATTTTATTTTATTTTATTTGTCATTCAACATATTCCCTCCTTACCTCCTAAACCCCAATTTACAACTCATAACCAATAATAAGAACATACCTCCCTACAATTCCTTGAGAAGACGACCCGAGGTTTAAATACTCGGTTAACAATTTTTTAAGGGGTTTGTTACTTGTGACAACTAAAACGTTTGTGCGAAGGGATTTCTGTCGGTTTAGAGACTATATCTACAACGCGATTGTTTTTATGAAATTCTTTACTGGCAAAATCCTAACGTCAAAATGGCGCCGTTGCCGGGAAATTGCAAACGTGTGCCTTATTATTGCTTATTATAAATATTTTATTTTTGCTTGTTTATTTTTTTTATTTTTGTTTTTATTTTTGCTTTTTCGTAAATTAAGAGGTTATTGGTTTTTATTTTAAAATTTTTATCTTATCTTATCTTATTTGAAAAAATCAAATCAAAATTCAATATTTAAATTTCAATTTTCAAAATTTCAAAATTCAAAGTTTCAAAAAATTTTTAAAATTTAAAATTTAAAATTTCAGATTTCAAAATTTAATTTTCAAAATTTCAAAATTTAATCTTCAAATTTAAAAAAAAATTTTAAAATAACCTTTTAATTTCAATTTGTTTTTATTTTTGTTTTTAATTTTTGTTTGCAACTATGAACTCTCACCCCTTTGGCTATGAGTCTCGTTACAATTATGTTGCAGGAAGAAGAAATTACAATGAGAACAGGCATCAAGGTTGGAACAATCAAAGATGGGAGGAGCCACAAGGATTTGATCAACCCTCATGGCAACAACCACCTCTAATGAACTATCAACAACCACCACCATATGCCTATAAACCCTCTCCTCAACACAACTTTGAACCACCACACTCACAAGCCAACTATCACCATTCACCTCCATATGACCCTAACCTTCAACCACCATACCAACCACCTTATGAGCCATATGAACCATATATAGAACCACCCCAATTCCAACCCAATTACTCACAAAAACCACCACTTCGATATTCACCATCTCCATATCCATCAATCCAAGAGCACTATGATCCTATTTATGAAAGCCGAGTGCATCAAGAGACAAAGGATCGTTTCAAGGAAACAGTGGATCGATTTCAGGCAACCATTCATCAATTGGGGCAAGCAATAATGAGTCAATTAGCTTCCCGACGTTCGGACACTCAAGGAATGCCCATGGCTTCATGTGGACAATCTAATGAAGAACGTAGTATGAAGGAGATACTAGAAACTCCAGTGAACAGTACGGAGCATGACTTTGTACTGGAACAAGTAGAGGAAGCCGGAATTATTGAAGAAGAAGAATTGGTTGAAGACTTAGGAGATGCTGAACATCCATGGGAAAGTCAAAACATAGAGCCTCCTTCCAAAACGGTTGCAATTGATGTTGGGGAGGGTGTACAACCTCCAAGGCATATCACAGTTGAAGACTTGGAAGAGGGTGATCAAGAGATGGAGATTCATGAAGAAGAAGTGGTGCACGAAATTGTGATCATCAATGGCGCCATTGGTGCACGAAATTTCAATCACACTTTTGCAATCCCGCACAACTAACCAGCAAGTGCACTGGGTCGTCCAAGTAATACCTTGCGTGAGCAAGGGTTGATCCCACGGAGATTGTCGGCTTGAAGCAAGCTATGGTTATCTTGTAAATCTTAGTCAGGATATCAGAAACTATCAGGATTGATTGTAAAAAGCAAACGAACATGAAATGGTTACTTGTATTGCAGTAATGGAGAATAGGTTGGGGTTTTGGAGATGCTCCATCTTCTGAATCTCTGCTTTCCTACTGTCTTCTTCATCAAACATGCAAGGCTCCTTCCATGGCAAGCTGTATGTAGGGTTTCACCGTTGTCAGTGGCTACCTCCCATCCTCTCAGTGAAAATGTTCCTATGCTCTGTCACAGCATATGGCTAATCAGCTGTCGGTTCTCGGTCAGGCCGGAATAGAACCCATTGATTCTTTTGCGTCTGTCACTAACGCCCCACCTGCTAGGAGTTTGAAGCACGTCACAGTCATCCAATCATTAAATCCTACTCAGAATACCACAGACAAGGTTTAGACCTTCCGGATTCTCTTGAATGCCGCCATCAGTTCTAGCTTATACCACGAAGATTCTGGTTAAGGAATCCAAGAGATATCTACTCAATCTAAGGTAGAACGGAGGTGGTTGTCAGGCACACGTTCATAGTTGAGAATATGATGAGTGTCACGGATCATCACATTCATCCGGGTTAAGAACAAGTGATATCTTAGAATGGAAGCAAGCATGATTGAATAAGAAACAGTAGTAATTGCATTAATCCATCAAGACACAGCAGAGCTCCTCACCCCCAACCATGGGGTTTAGAGACTCATACTGTGGAAGGTACACAAAGAAACGTGTAAAGTGTCATGAGGTACAGATACAATGTCAAAAGATCCTATTAATAGTAAACTAGTAATCCTAAGGTTTACAGAAATGAGTAAATGACAGAAAAATCCACTTCCGGGCCCACCTGGTGTGTGCTTGGGCTGAGCATTGAAGCTTTCAAGTGTAGAGACCTTTTCTGGAGTTAAACGCCAGCTTTCATGCCAGTTTGGGCGTTTAACTCCAAGTTTTATGCCAGTTCCAGCGTTAAACGCTGGAATTTCTGAGGCTGATTTGCCACGCCGGTTTGGGCCATCAAATCTTGGGCAAAGTATGGACTATCATATATTTCTGGAAAGCCCAGGATGTCTACTTTCCAACGCCGTTGAGAGAGCGCCAATTGGGCTTTTGTAGCTCCAAAAAATCCACTTCGAGTGCAGGGAGGTCAGAATCCAACAGCATCTGCAGTCCTTTTCAGTCTCTGAATCAGATTTTTGCTCAGGATCCTCAATTTCAGTCAGAAAATACCTGAAATCACAGAAAAACACACAAACTCATAGTAAAGTCCAGAAAAGTGAATTTTAACTAAAAACTAATAAAAATATACTAAAAACTCAACTAAAACTACTAAAAACATACTAAAAACAATGCCAAAAAGGGTACAAATTATCCGCTCATCACAACACCAAACTTAAATTGTTGCTTGTCCCCAAGCAACTGAAAATCAAAATAGGATAAAAAGAAGAGAATATACTATAGACTCCAAAATATCAAAGAAACATAGTTCCAATTAGATGAGCGGGACTAGTAGCTTTTTGCCTCCGAACAGTTTTGGCCTCTCACTCTATCCTTTGAAGTTCAGAATGATTGGCATCTATAAGAACTCAGAACTCAGATAGTGTTATTGATTCTCCTAGTTAAGTATAATGATTCTTGAACATAGCTAGTGTATGAGTCTTGGCTGTGGCCCAAAGCACTCTGTCTTCCAGTATTACCACCGGATACATACATGCCACAGACACATAATTGGGTGAACCTTTTTAGATTGTGACTCAGCTTTGCTAGAGTCCCCAATTAGAGGTGTCCAGGGTTCTTAAGCACACTCTTTTGGCCTTGGTTCACAACTTTATTTTTTTCTTTTCTTCTTCTTCTTTTTTTTTCGAAATTTTTTTTTCACTGCTTTTTCTTGCTTCAAGAATCACTTTGATGATTTTTCAGATCCTCAATAACAGTTCTCCTTTTCCATCATTCTTTCAAGAGCCAACAATTTTAACATTCTTAAAACAACAAATTCAAAAGACATATGCACTGTTCAAGCATTCATTCGGAAAACAAAAATTATTGTCACCACATCAAACTAATTCAACTAGTTTCAAGGATAAATTTTGAAATCCTGTACTTCTTGTTCTTTTGTGATTAAAGCATTTTTCATTTAAGAGAGGTGATGGATTCATAGGACATTTATAACTTTAAGGCATAAATTTTATTAATTATGAATTAAGAACAAGACTCAAATATAGATATAAGATGAGACTAAAGAATAAAATTAGGAATAGAAAACAAAAGAAAAAAAACGCAAAAATAGGCTCCTAATGATAGAGGTTTTCACAGAGTTAGGACTCAACAACCTTGATTTTGAGAAGTGGATGCTCCCTCAGCTTGAAAGGAGAGCTTTTGGCGTTTCATCTCTTGGAGTTCACGCCCCTGCTTCTCTTGTTCCTTCAGCAATTTGCAGAGCATGCAGTTCTGATTCTGCTGTTCTTTCTTCAGTTGCTCCATAGTTTCTTGCAACTTGGTGATATATGCTTCTAGGCTGGCCCAGTAGCCAATTTCAGGGAATTCAGGGAGGAACTCCTGTGCCCTCCTTTTGATGGAGTTGTCTTGCATTTGTCCTTCCATTGACTTCTTGGTGATTGGATGTTCAATGGGTATAAATTCATCTACTCCCATCTTCACCCCAGCCTCTTTACAGAGCAAGGAGATCAAGCTTGGGTAAGCCAATTTGGCTTCAGTGGAATTCTTATTTGCAATTGTGTAGATCTCACAAGCAATCACATGATGAACCTCCACTTCTCTTCCAAGCATGATGCAATGAATCATCACTGCTCTCTTGATGGTGACCTCAGAACGGTTGCTAGTGGGTAGTATGGAGCGCCCAATAAAGTCTAGCCAACCTCTTGCAATTGGTTTGAGGTCTCCCCTCTTGAGTTGGTTTGGGACACCCTTAGAATTGGTTATCCACTTAGTTCCAGGGAGGCATATGTCCTCTAGAACTTGATCCAACCCTTTATCTACTCTCACCATCCTCCTATTAAAGGAGTCAGGCTCATCTTGCAGTTGAGGCAATTTGAAGATTTCTCTTATTTTGTCCAGATGAAAGTACATAACTTTCCCTCTGACCATAGTTCTGTAGGTATGGTAAGCAGTTCCAGTCATTTTCTGCTTATCTGTTAACCACAGATTTGAGTAGAATTCCTGAACCATGTTCCTTCCAACCTTTATCTCAGGATTGGTTAGAACTTCCCATCCTCTGTTTCGAATTTGCTCTTGGATCCCCGGATATTCATCTTCTTTCAGATCAAATTTCACTTCCGGGATCACTGACCTCAGACCCATTATCTTGTGATAATGGTCTTCATGTTCTTTGGTTAAGAACTTCTCTTGGTTCCAAAGATTCTTTGGATTATTCTCTTTCTTTCCTTTTAAATTGGTTTGTTTTCCCTTAGGAGCCATGATCTTGATGAATCTTGGCTTAGTGATCACGAAAAAGCACACCAAACTTAGAGGTTTGCTTGTCCTCAAGCAAAAGAAAGAAGAGAAGAGAGAGAGAGGAAGAGGAAATTCGAATGGTGTGGTGGACTGAGGGGGACAAACGTGTATTTATAAGGTGGGGAGGGGAGATTTCGAAAAGAAAAGAAAAATTTGAAAGGAGATTTGAGATGATATGGAAAGAAATTGAGAAAAAGGTGAGTTTTTGAACAATATTTGGAATTAATTTGAAATAGATTTGAAAAATAGTTTTGATTTTTGAAGATTTGAGAGTGAATGATGAATGGTTGAAGTGTGATTTTGTAGAAAAGTATGGGTAAGAAAAGGAAAGTTTGAAAAAATTTGGTTTGAAAACAAAATTGTGGTCCCCCCACCTTTCTGGCGTTAAACGCCCAGAATGGCACCCATTCTGGCGTTTAACGCCCATTTGATGCCCCTTTTGGGCGTTTAACGCCCAGCCAGGTGCCCTGGCTGGCGTTAAACGCCAGAATTCCTTTATCACTGGGCGTTTTTCGAAAACGCCCAGGATGCTGCACACCTGGCGTTAAACGCCCAGAATGGTGCCCATTCTGGCGTTTAACGCCCAAAATGGCACCATTCCTGGCGTTAAACGCCCAGAATGGTACCCATTCTGGCGTTTAACGCCCAGAATGGTACCCATTCTGGCGTTTAACACCCAAAATGCCCCTTACTGGCGTTTTTTCGCCAGTAAGCTCATTTTCTCTGTTTTTTGAGCTGAATCCTTCTGTAACTCTGTGAATTCCTTCATTTTTGATACTTGCCTCTGTAAGAACAAATCATATAACCTCCTAATGACTGGGTTGCCTCCCAGCAAGCGCTTTTTTACTGTCTTTAGCTGGACCTTCACTGAGAATCACTCAAGTCTCAGTTTTGAGCATTCCTGCTCAAAATTGCCTTCAAGATAATGCTTGATTCTATGTCCATTAACAATGAACTTTTGTCAGAATCAATATCCTGAAGCTCAACATATCCATATGGTGAGACTCCTGTAATCACATACGGACCCCTCCACCGGGATTTGAGTTTTCCTGGAAACAATTTGAGCCTAGAGTTGAAGAGCAGAACTTTTTGTCCTGGCTCAAAGACTCTGGTTGACAACTTTTTGTCATGCCATTTCTTTGCCTTTTCCTTATAAATTTTTGCATTTTCAAAGGCATTGAGTCTAAACTCCTCTAGCTCATTTAGCTGGAGTAATCTCTTTTCACCAGCTAACTGTGCATCCATGTTTAGGAACCTGGTTGCCCAATAGGCTTTATGTTCCAGTTCCACAGGCAGATGACAGGCCTTCCCATACACCAATTGGTATGGAGAGGTTCCTATAGGAGTCTTGAATGCTGTTCTGTATGCCCACAGAGCATCATCCAAGCTCTTTGCCCAATCCTTTCTCGGGCTATCACAGTCCGTTCTAGGATTCTTTTTAGCTCTCTGTTAGAGACTTCAGCTTGCCCATTTGTCTGTGGATGATACGGAGTTGCCACTTTATGGCTGATTCCATATCTAACCATAGCAGAGTATAGCTGTTTATTGCAGAAATGAGTGCCCCATCACTGATTAGTACTCTGGGAACACCAAACCTGCTGAAGATGTGTTTCTGGAGGAATTTTAGCACAGTTTTGGTATCATTAGTGGGTGTAGCAATTGCTTCTACCCACTTAGATACGTAGTCCACTGCCACCAGAATGTAAGTGTTGAGTATGATGGTGGGAATGGACCCATGAAGTCAATTCCCCATACATCAAACAATTCTATCTCTAATATCCCTTGTTGAGGCATGGCATATCCGTGAGGCAAGTTACCAGCTCTTTGGCAATTGTCACAGTTTCGCACAAACTCTCGGGAATCTTTATAGAGAGTAGGCCAGTAGAAGCCACATTGGAGGACTTTAGCAGTTGTTCGCTCACTTCCAAAATGCCCTCCATACTGTGATCCATGGCAATGCCATAGGATCTTTTGTGCTTCTTCTCTGGGTACACATCTGCGGATTACTCCGTCTGCACATCTCTTAAAGAGATATGGTTCATCCCAGAGGTAGTACTTGGCATCTGAAATTAATTTCTTTTTTTGCACTTTGCTGTACTCCTGGGGTATAAACCTCACAGCTTTATAATTTGCAATATCTGCAAACCAAGGAGCTTCCTGAATGGCAAAGAGTTGCTCATCTGGGAAGGTCTCAGAGATCTCAGTAGAAGGGAGGGACGCCCCAGCTACTGGTTCTATTCGGGACAAATGATCAGCTACTTGGTTCTCTGTCCCTTTTCTGTCTCTTATTTCTATATCAAACTCTTGCAGAAGCAACACCCATCTTATTAGCCTAGGTTTTGAATCCTGTTTTGTGAGTAAGTATTTAAGAGCAGCATGGTCAGTGTACACAATCACTTTGGATCCTACTAGATAAGATCTAAACTTGTCAATGGCATAGACCACTGCAAGTAGTTCTTTTTCTGTGGTTGTGTAATTCTTCTGTGCATCATTTAGAACACGGCTAGCATAATAAATGACATGCAGAAGTTTGTTATGCCTCTGTCCCAACACTGCACCAATGGCATGATCACTGGCATCACACATTAATTCAAATGGCAATGTCCAATCTGGTGCAGAGATGACTGGGGCTTTGACCAGCTTAGCTTTCAGGGTCTCAAATGCCTGCAGACACTGTGTGTCAAACACAAATGGTGTGTCAGCAGCTAGCAGGTTACTTAAAGGTTTTGCAATTTTTGAAAAATCCTTTATAAACCTTCTGTGGAATCCTGCATGCCCCAGAAAGCTTCTGATTGCCTTAACATTGGCAGGTGGTGGTAATTTTTCAATTACCTCTACCTTTGCCTTATCCACCTCTATTCCCTTGCTTGAAATTTTGTGCCCAAGGACAATTCCTTCAGTCACCATAAAGTGACATTTCTCCCAGTTTAAAACCAGGTTAGTCTCTTGGCACCTTTTCAGGACAAGTGCTAGGTGATTAAGACAGGAGCTGAATGAGTCTCCATATACTGAGAAGTCATCCATGAAGACTTCCAGGAATTTCTCTACCATATCTGAGAAGATAGAGAGCATGCACCTCTGAAAGGTTGCAGGTGCATTGCACAGACCAAAAGGCATCCTTCTGTAGGCAAACACGCCAGAAGGGCAAGTAAATGCTGTTTTCTCTTGGTCCTGAGGATCTACTGCAATTTAGTTATAGCCTGAATAGCCATCCAAAAAGCAGTAATAGTCATGCCCAGCTAGTCTTTCTAGCATTTGGTCTATGAATGGTAAAGGAAAATGATCCTTTCTGGTGGCTGTATTGAGCCTTCTGTAGTCAATACACATACGCCACCCTGTGACTGTTCTTGTAGGAACCAGTTCATTTTTTCATTATGAACCACTGTCATGCCTCCCTTTTTGGGGACAACTTGGACAGGGCTCACCCAGGGGCTATCAGAAATAGGATAAATAATCCCAGCCTCTAGTAATTTAGTGACCTCTTTTTGCACCACCTCCTTCATGGCTGGATTTAGCCTCCTCTGTGGTTGGACCACTGGTTTGGCATTATCCTCCAACAGGTTCTTGTGCATGCATCTAGCTGGGCTTATGCCCTTAAGATCACCTATGGACCACCCAAGAGCTGTCTTGTGTGTCCTCAGCACTTGAATCAGTGCTTCCTCTTCCTGTGGATTTAAAGCAGAGCTTATAATCACTGGAAAAGTTTCACCCCCTCCCAGAAATGCATATTTCAGGGATGGTGGTAGTGGTTTGAGTTCAGGTTTGGGAGGGTTATCCTCCTCCTGAGGAATTTTTGAAAATTCCTTTGCTTCCTCTAGTTCTTCTTGATCAGGTTGAGCATCTTTGAAGATGTCCTCAAGCTCTGATTCTAGGCTTTCAGCCATATTGATCTCTTCTACCAGAGAGTCAATAATGTCAGCGCCCATGCAGTCATTTGGTGTGTCTGGATGCTGCATAGCTTTTACAGCATTTAACTTGAACTCATCCTCATTGACTCTCAAGGTTACTTCCCCTTTTTGTACATCAATGAGAGTTCGTCCAGTTGCTAGGAAAGGTCTTCCTAGAATGAGAGTTGCACTCTTGTGCTCCTCCATTTCCAGCACCACAAAGTCAGTTGGAAAGGTGAATGGCCCAACCTTGACAATCATATCCTCTATTATGCCTGATGGTGCTTAATGGAGCCATCAGCAAGTTGGAGGCATATCCTGGTTGGTTTGACTTCTCCAGTCAACCCAAGCTTTCTGATAGTGGATGCAGGTATTAGATTGATGCTTGTTCCAAGATCACATAGGGCTGTCTTGGTGCAAGCGCCTTCTAATGTGCATGGTATCAGAAAGCTTCCAGGATCTTGAAGCTTTTCTGGTAAGCTTTTCAAAATGACTGCACTGCATTCTTCAGTGAGAAACACTTTTTCAGTTTCTCTCCAATCCTTCTTATGACTTAAGATTTCCTTCATGAACTTAGCATAAGAAGGTATTTGCTCAAGTGCCTCTGCAAACGGAATCTTTATTTCAAGAGTCCTTAGATAGTCTGCAAAGCGGGCAAATTGCTTATCCTGTTTCGCTTTGCGGAGTTTCTGAGGATAAGGCATCTTGGCTTGATATTCTTCAACCTTAGATGCTGCAGGTTTATTCCTTACAGAAGTGTTGAAGAAGCCTTTTTAGAGGGATTTCTGTCAGCACTCTCAGGTGTCTGATCTTCCCTTGGCGTTTGAACGCAGGAATGGGTGAAGATTGGGCGTTAAACGCCAACTTCTCTCCTTTTCTGGCGTTGAACGCCAGAATGGGCAAGGAATGGGCGTTTAACGCCAGCTTTCCTTCCCTTTCTGGCGTTTGAACGCCAATAACATTCCTCTCTGGGCTCTTACTGTCCTCAGAGGGATTTTGAACAGTGGTTTGGTTATCCTCTGTCAATTGTTCCCTGTTTGGCTTTTTGCTCTTTTGAGCAGTGGTATTCAGTGTTTTCCCACTCCTCAGTTGAACTGCTTGACACTTCTCTGTTATCTGTTTAGATATTTGCTGTTTTGCTTGATTCAACTGCAGTTCTATGTTCTTGTTAGCAACTTTAGTTTCATAGAGCATCTCTTTAAATTCTGCTAACTGTTCTGTCATCAGGAGCAATTGTTGATTAAGCTCAATTATCTGTTCTTGAGGATTAGGGTCAGTGACTACTGTCATGACTTCCTCTTCTGGAGAGAACTCATTGCTAGAATACAAATATTGGTTTCTAGCAACAGTGTCTATAAGCTCTTGAGCTTCTTCAATTGTCTTCCTCATGTGTATAGATCCACCAGCTGAGTGGTCTAAAGACATCTGAGCTTTTTCTGTAAGCCCATAGTAGAAGATGTCTAACTATACCCACTCTGAAAACATTTCAGAGGGGCATTTTCTTAGCATACTCTATACCTCTCCCAGGCCTTATAAATTCATTATCCTCTTGTTTAAAGCCTTGGATGTCCAGCCTTAGCTGTGTCATCCTCTTTGGAGGGTAAAAATGATTCAGGAATTTTTCTGACAACTGTTTCCATGTCTTTATGCTTGCTGTAGGTTGGTTATTCAACCACCTTTTAGCTTGATCTTTTACAGCAAATGGAAATAGTAATAGTCTGTAGACGTCCTGATCCACCTCTTTATCATGTACTGTGTCAGCAATTTGTAAGAACTGTGCCA